>NW_027171998.1:70000-87500 GCF_036898095.1 Palaemon carinicauda
AAGAAGCTCGGCTTCATCGCCCGGCTTCCTGCTGCTTGGACCTTATTAAAGGCTTGGCTTCATCGCCTGGCCCCAAAGAAGCTCGGCTTCATCGCCCGGCTTCCTGCTGCTTGGACCTTATTAAAGGCTTGGCTTCATCGCCTGGCCCCAAAGAAGCTCGGCTTCATCGCCCGGCTTCCTGCTGCTTGGACCTTATAAAAGGCTTGGCTTCATCGCCTGGCCCCAAAGAAGCTCGGCTTCATCGCCCGGCTTCCTGCTGCTTGGACCTTATAAAAGGCTTGGCTTCATCGCCTGGCCCCAAAGAAGCTCGGCTTCATCGCCCGGCTTCCTGCTGCTTGGACCTTATTAAAGGCTTGGCTTCATCGCCTGGCCCCAAAGAAGCTCGGCTTCATCGCCCGGCTTCCTGCTGCTTGGACCTTATTAAAGGCTTGGCTTCATCGCCTGGCCCCAAAGAAGCTCGGCTTCATCGCCCGGCTTCCTGCTGCTTGGACCTTATTAAAGGCTTGGCTTCATCGCCTGGCCCCAAAGAAGCTCGGCTTCATCGCCCGGCTTCCTGCTGCTTGGACCTTATAAAAGGCTTGGCTTCATCGCCTGGCCCCAAAGAAGCTCGGCTTCATCGCCCGGCTTCCTGCTGCTTGGACCTTATAAAAGGCTTGGCTTCATCGCCTGGCCCCAAAGAAGCTCGGCTTCATCGCCCGGCTTCCTGCTGCTTGGACCTTATTAAAGGCTTGGCTTCATCGCCTGGCCCCAAAGAAGCTCGGCTTCATCGCCCGGCTTCCTGCTGCTTGGACCTTATTAAAGGCTTGGCTTCATCGCCTGGCCCCAAAGAAGCTCGGCTTCATCGCCCGGCTTCCTGCTGCTTGGACCTTATTAAAGGCTTGGCTTCATCGCCTGGCCCCAAAGAAGCTCGGCTTCATCGCCCGGCTTCCTGCTGCTTGGACCTTATTAAAGGCTTGGCTTCATCGCCTGGCCCCAAAGAAGCTCGGCTTCATCGCCCGGCTTCCTGCTGCTTGGACCTTATAAAAGGCTTGGCTTCATCGCCTGGCCCCAAAGAAGCTCGGCTTCATCGCCCGGCTTCCTGCTGCTTGGACCTTATTAAAGGCTTGGCTTCATCGCCTGGCCCCAAAGAAGCTCGGCTTCATCGCCCGGCTTCCTGCTGCTTGGACCTTATTAAAGGCTTGGCTTCATCGCCTGGCCCCAAAGAAGCTCGGCTTCATCGCCCGGCTTCCTGCTGCTTGGACCTTATTAAAGGCTTGGCTTCATCGCCTGGCCCCAAAGAAGCTCGGCTTCATCGCCCGGCTTCCTGCTGCTTGGACCTTATTAAAGGCTTGGCTTCATCGCCTGGCCCCAAAGAAGCTCGGCTTCATCGCCCGGCTTCCTGCTGCTTGGACCTTATTAAAGGCTTGGCTTCATCGCCTGGCCCCAAAGAAGCTCGGCTTCATCGCCCGGCTTCCTGCTGCTTGGACCTTATTAAAGGCTTGGCTTCATCGCCTGGCCCCAAAGAAGCTCGGCTTCATCGCCCGGCTTCCTGCTGCTTGGACCTTATAAAAGGCTTGGCTTCATCGCCTGGCCCCAAAGAAGCTTAGCTTCCTGCTGCTTGGACCTTATTTAAGGCTTGGCTTCATCGCCTGGCCCCAAAGAAGCTAGGCTTCATCGCCCGGCTTCCTGCTGCTTGGACCTTATTAAAGGCTTGGCTTCATCGCCTGGCCCCAAAGAAGCTCGGCTTCATCGCCCGGCTTCCTGCTGCTTGGACCTTATTAAAGGCTTGGCTTCATCGCCTGGCCCCAAAGAAGCTCGGCTTCATCGCCCGGCTTCCTGCTGCTTGGACCTTATAAAAGGCTTGGCTTCATCGCCTGGCCCCAAAGAAGCTCGGCTTCCTGCTGCTTGGACCTTATTAAAGGCTTGGCTTCATCGCCTGGCCCCAAAGAAGCTAGGCTTCATCGCCCGGCTTCCTGCTGCTTGGACCTTATTAAAGGCTTGGCTTCATCGCCTGGCCCCAAAGAAGCTCGGCTTCATCGCCCGGCTTCCTGCTGCTTGGACCTTATAAAAGGCTTGGCTTCATCGCCTGGCCCCAAAGAAGCTCGGCTTCCTGCTGCTTGGACCTTATTTAAGGCTTGGCTTCATCGCCTGGCCCCAAAGAAGCTCGGCTTCATCGCCCGGCTTCCTGCTGCTTGGACCTTATTAAAGGCTTGGCTTCATCGCCTGGCCCCAAAGAAGCTCGGCTTCATCGCCCGGCTTCCTGCTGCTTGGACCTTATTAAAGGCTTGGCTTCATCGCCTGGCCCCAAAGAAGCTCGGCTTCATCGCCCGGCTTCCTGCTGCTTGGACCTTTTTAAAGGCTTGGCTTCATCGCCTGGCCCCAAAGAAGCTCGGCTTCATCGCCCGGCTTCCTGCTGCTTGGACCTTTTTAAAGGCTTGGCTTCATCGCCTGGCCCCAAAGAAGCTCGGCTTCATCGCCCGGCTTCCTGCTGCTTGGACCTTTTTAAAGGCTTGGCTTCATCGCCTGGCCCCAAAGAAGCTCGGCTTCATCGCCCGGCTTCCTGCTGCTTGGACCTTTTTAAAGGCTTGGCTTCATCGCCTGGCCCCAAAGAAGCTCGGCTTCATCGCCCGGCTTCCTGCTGCTTGGACCTTATTAAAGGCTTGGCTTCATCGCCTGGCCCCAAAGAAGCTCGGCTACATCGCCCGGCTTCCTGCTGCTTGGACCTTTTTAAAGGCTTGGCTTCATCGCCTGGCCCCAAAGAAGCTCGGCTTCATCGCCCGGCTTCCTGCTGCTTGGACCTTATTAAAGGCTTGGCTTCATCGCCTGGCCCCAAAGAAGCTCGGCTTCATCGCCCGGCTTCCTGCTGCTTGGACCTTTTTAAAGGCTTGGCTTCATCGCCTGGCCCCAAAGAAGCTCGGCTTCATCGCCCGGCTTCCTGCTGCTTGGACCTTATTAAAGGCTTGGCTTCATCGCCTGGCCCCAAAGAAGCTCGGCTTCATCGCCCGGCTTCCTGCTGCTTGGACCATATTAAAGGCTTGGCTTCATCGCCTGGCCCCAAAGAAGCTCGGCTTCATCGCCCGGCTTCCTGCTGCTTGGACCTTATTAAAGGCTTGGCTTCATCGCCTGGCCCCAAAGAAGCTCGGCTTCATCGCCCGGCTTCCTGCTGCTTGGACCTTATTAAAGGCTTGGCTTCATCGCCTGGCCCAAAGAAGCTCGGCTTCATCGCCCGGCTTCCTGCTGCTTGGATTTTTTTAAAGGCTTGGCTTCATCGCCTGGCCCCAAAGAAGCTCGGCTTCATCGCCCGGCTTCCTGCTGCTTGGACCTTATTAAAGGCTTGGCTTTATCGCCTGGCCCAAAGAAGCTCGGCTTCATAGCCCGGCTTCCTGCTGCTTGGATTTTTTTAAAGGCTTGGCTTCATCGCCTGGCCCCAAAGAAGCTCGGCTTCATCGCCCGGCTTCCTGCTGCTTGGACCTTATTAAAGGCTTGGCTTTATCGCCTGGCCCAAAGAAGCTCGGCTTCATCGCCCGGCTTCCTGCTGCTTGGATTTTTTTAAAGGCTTGGCTTCATCGCCTGGCCCCAAAGAAGCTCGGCTTCATCGCCCGGCTTCCTGCTGCTTGGACCTTATTAAAGGCTTGGCTTTATCGCCTGGCCCAAAGAAGCTCGGCTTCATCGCCCGGCTTCCTGCTGCTTGGATTTTTTTAAAGGCTTGGCTTCATCGCCCGGCTTCCTGCTGCTTGGATTTTTTTAAAGGCTTGGCTTCATCGCCCGGCTTCCTGCTGCTTGGACCTTTTTAAAGGCTTGGCTTCATCGCCTGGCCCCAAAGAAGCTCGGCTTCATCGCCCGCCTTCCTGCTGCTTGGATTTTTTTAAAGGCTTGGCTTCATCGCCTGGCCCCAAAGAAGCTCGGCTTCATCGCCCGGCTTCCTGCTGCTTGGATTTTTTTAAAGGCTTGGCTTCATCGCCTGGCCCCAAAGAAGCTCGGCTTCATCGCCCGGCTTCCTGCTGCTTGGACCTTATTAAAGGCTTGGCTTCATCGCCTGGCCCCAAAGAAGCTCGGCTTCATCGCCTGGCTTCCTGCTGCTTGGACCTTATTAAAGGCTTGGCTTTATCGCCTGGCCCAAAGAAGTTCGGCTTCATCGCCTGGCTTCCTGCTGCTTGGATTTTTTTAAAGGCTTGGCTTCATCGCCTGGCCCCAAAGAAGCTCGGCTTCATCGCCTGGCCCCAAAGAAGCTCGGCTTCATCGCCCGGCTTCCTGCTGCTTGGACCTTATTAAAGGCTTGGCTTTATCGCCTGGGCCAAAGAAGCTCGGCTTCATCGCCCGGCTTCCTGCTGCTTGGATTTTTTTACAGGCTTGGCTTCATCGCCTGGCCCCAAAGAAGCTCGGCTTCATCGCCCGGCTTCCTGCTGCTTGGACCTTATTAAAGGCTTGGCTTCATCGCCTGGCCCAAAGAAGCTCGGCTTCATCGCCCGGCTTCCTGCTGCTTGGATTTTTTTAAAGGCTTGGCTTCACTGCCCGGCTTCCTGCTGCTTGGACCTTTTTAAAGGCTTGGCTTCATCGCCTGGCCCCAAAGAAGCTCGGCTTCATCGCCCGGCTTCCTGCTGCTTGGATTTTTTTAAAGGCTTGGCTTCATCGCCTGGCCCCAAAGAAGCTCGGCTTCATCGCCCGGCTTCCTGCTGCTTGGACCTTATTAAAGGCTTGGCTTCATCGCCTGGCCCCAAAGAAGCTCGGCTTCATCGCCCGGCTTCCTGCTGCTTGGACCTTATTAAAGGCTTGGCTTCATCGCCTGGCCCCAAAGAAGCTCGGCTTCATCGCCCGGCTTCCTGCTGCTTGGACCTTTTTAAAGGCTTGGCTTCATCGCCTGGGCCCAAAGAAGCTCGGCTTCATCGCCCGGCTTCCTGCTGCTTGGACCTTATTAAAGGCTTGGCTTCATCGCCTGGCCCCAAAGAAGCTCGGCTTCATCGCCCGGCTTCCTGCTGCTTGGATTTTTTTAAAGGCTTGGCTTCATCGCCTGGCCCCAAAGAAGCTCGGCTTCATCGCCCGGCTTCCTGCTGCTTGGATTTTTTTAAAGGCTTGGCTTCATCGCCTGGCCCCAAAGAAGCTCGGCTTCATCGCCCGGCTTCCTGCTGCTTGGATTTTTTTAAAGGCTTGGCTTCATCGCCTGGCCCCAAAGAAGCTCGGCTTCATCGCCCGGCTTCCTGCTGCTTGGATTTTTTTCAAGGCTTGGCTTCATCGCCTGGCCCCAAAGAAGCTCGGCTTCACCGCCCGGCTTCGTGCTGCTTAGATCTTTTTAAAGGCTTGGCTTCATTGCCTGGCCCAAAGAAGCTCGGCTTCACCGCCCGGCTTCGTGCTGCTTGATCTTTCTTAAAGGCTTGGCTTCATTGCCTGGCCCCAAAGAAGCTCGGCTTCACCGCCCGGCTTCGTGCTGCTTGGACTTTTTTAAAGGCTTGGCTTCATTGCATGGCCCCAAAGACGCTCGGCTTCACCGCCCGGCTTCGTGCTGCTTGGACTTTCTTAAAGGCTTGGCTTCATTGCCTGGCCCCAAAGAAGCTCGGCTTCACCGCCCGGCTTCGTGCTGCTTGGACTTTCTTAAAGGCTTGGCTTCATTGCCTGGCCCCAAAGAAGCTCGGCTTCACCGCCCGGCTTCGTGCTGCTTGGACTTTCTTAAAGGCTTGGCTTCATTGCCTGGCCCCAAAGAAGCTCGGCTTCACCGCCCGGCTTCGTGCTGCTTGGACTTAAAGGCTTGGCTTCATTGCATGGCCCCAAAGAAGCTCGGCTTCACCGCCCGGCTTCGTGCTGCTTGGACTTTCTTAAAGGCTTGGCTTCATTGCCTGGCCCCAAAGAAGCTCGGCTTCACCGCCCGGCTTCGTGCTGCTTGGACTTTCTTAAAGGCTTGGCTTCATTGCCTGGCCTAAAGAACCTTGACTTCATTGTCTGGCTTCCTGCTTTTTGGATCAAAGGCTTGGCTTCATTGCCTGGCCTAAAGAAGCTTGGCTTAATTGTCTGGCTTCCTGCTTTTTGGATTAAAGGCTTGGCTTCAATGCCTGGCCTAAAGAAGCTTGACTTCATTGTCTGGCTTCCTGCTTTTTGGATCAAAGGCTTGGCTTAATTGCCTGGCCTAAAGAAGCTTGGCTTAATTATCTGGCTTCCTGCTTTTTGGATCAAAGGCTTGGCTTCATTGCCTGGCCTAAAGAAGCTTGGCTTAATTGTCTGGCTTCCTGCTTTTTGGATTAAAGGCTTGGCTTCATTGCCTGGCCTAAAGAAGCTTGGCTTAATTGTCTGGCTTCCTGCTTTTTGGATCAAAGGCTTGGCTTCATTGCCTGGCCTAAAGAAGCTTGGCTTAATTGTCTGGCTTCCTGCTTTTTGGATCAAAGGCTTGGCTTCATTGCCTGGCCTAAAGAAGCTTGGCTTAATTGTCTGGTTTCATGCTTTTTGGATCAAAGGCTTGGCTTCATTGCCTGGCCTAAAGACGTTTGGCTTCATTGTCTGGCTTCCTGCTGCTTGGATTAAAGGCTTGGCTTCATTGCCTGGCCTAAAGAAGCTTGACTTCATTGTCTGGCTTCCTGCTGCTTGGATTAAAGGCTTGGCTTCATTGCCTGGCCTAAAGAAGCTTGACTTCATTGTCTGGCTTCCTGCTACTTGGATCAAAGCCTTGGATTCATTGCCTGGCCTAAAGAAGCTTGACTTCATTGTCTGGCTTCCTGCTGCTTGAAGTAAAGGCTTGGCTTCATTGCCTGGCCTAAAGAAGCTTGACTTCATTGTCTGGCTTCCTGCTGCTTGGATTAAAGGCTTGGCTTCATTGCCTGGCCTAAAGAAGCTTGACTTCATTGTCTGGCTTCCTGCTGCTTGGATCAAAGCCTTGGATTCATTGCCTGGCCTAAAGAAGCTTGACTTCATTGTCTGGCTTCCTGCTGCTTGAAGTAAAGGCTTGGCTTCATTGCCTGGCCTAAAGAAGCTTGACTTCATTGTCTGGCTTCCTGCTTTTTGGATTAAAGGCTTGGCTTCATTGCCTGGCCTAAAGAAGCTTGACTTCATTGTGTGGCTTCCTGCTGCTTGGAGTAAAGGCTTGGCTTCATTGCCTGGCCTAAAGAAGCTTGGCTTAATTGTCTGGCTTCCTGCTTTTTGGATCAAAGGCTTGGCTTCATTGCCTGGCCTAAAGAAGCTTGGCTTAATTGTCTGGCTTCCTGCTTTTTGGATTAAAGGCTTGGCTTCATTGCCTGGCCTAAAGAAGCTTGGCTTAATTGTCTGGCTTTCTGCTTTTTGGATTAAAGGCTTGGCTTCACTGCCTGGCCTAAAGAAGCTTGGCTTAATTGTCTGGCTTCCTGCTTTTTGGATTAAAGGCTTGGCTTCACTGCCTGGCCTAAAGAAGCTTGGCTTCATTGTCTGGCTTCCTGCTGCTTGGATTAAAGGCTTGGCTTCATTGCCTGGCCTAAAGACGTTTGGCTTAATTGTCTGGCTTTCTGCTTTTTGGATTAAAGGCTTGGCTTCACTGCCTGGCCTAAAGAAGCTTGGCTTAATTGTCTGGCTTCCTGCTTTTTGGATTAAAGGCTTGGCTTCACTGCCTGGCCTAAAGAAGCTTGGCTTCATTGTCTGGCTTCCTGCTGCTTGGATTAAAGGCTTGGCTTCACTGCCTGGCCTAAAGAAGCTTGGCTTAATTGTCTGGCTTCCTGCTTTTTGGATTAAAGGCTTGGCTTCACTGCCTGGCCTAAAGAAGCTTGGCTTCATTGTCTGGCTTCCTGCTGCTTGGATTAAAGGCTTGGCTTCATTGCCTGGCCTAAAGAAGCTTGGCTTAATTGTCTGGCTTCCTGCTTTTTGGATTAAAGGCTTGGCTTCAATGCCTGGCCTAAAGAAGCTTGGCTTCATTGTCTGGCTTCCTGCTTTTTGGATCAAAGGCTTGGCTTCATTGCCTGGCCTAAAGAAGCTTGACTTCATTGTCTGGCTTCCTGCTGCTTGGATTAAAGGCTTTGCTTCATTGCCTGGCCTAAAGAAGCTTGGCTTCATTGTCTGGCTTCCTGCTTTTTGGATTAAAGGCTTGGCTTCATTGCCTGGCCTAAAGAAGCTTGGCTTCATTGTCTGGCTTCCTGCTTTTTGGCTTGGCTTCATTGTCTGGCTTCCTGCTTTTTGGATTAAAGGCTTGGCTTCATTGCCTGGCCTAAAGAAGCTTGGCTTCATTGTCTGGCTTCCTGCTGCTTGGATTGAAGGCTTGGCTTCATTGCCTGGCCTAAAGAAGCTTGGCTTCATTGTCTGGCTTCCTGCTTTTTGGATTAAAGGCTTGGCTTCATTGCCTGGCCTAAAGAAGCTTGGCTTCATTGTCTGGCTTCCTGCTTTTTGGATTAAAGGCTTGGTTTCATTGCCTGGCCTAAAGAAGCTTGACTTCATTGTCTGGCTTCCTGCTGCTTGGAGTAAAGGCTTGGCTTCATTGCCTGGCCTAAAGAAGCTTGGCTTCATTGTCTGGCTTCCTGCTTTTTGGATTAAAGGCTTGGCTTCATTGCCTGGCCTAAAGAAGCTTGGCTTCATTGTCTGGCTTCCTGCTTTTTGGATCAAAGGCTTGGCTTCACTGCCTGGCCTAAAGAAGCTTGGCTTCATTGTCTGGCTTCCTGCTGCTTGGATCAAAGGCTTGGCTTCACTGCCTGGCCTAAAGAAGCTTGGCTTCATTGTCTGGCTTCCTGCTGCTTGGATCAAAGGCTTGGCTTCATTGCCTGGCCTAAAGAAGCTTGGCTTCATTGTCTGGCTTCCTGCTGCTTGGATCAAAGGCTTGGCTTCATTGCCTGGCCTAAAGAAGCTTGGCTTCATTGTCTGGCTTCCTGCTGCTTGGATTAAAGGCTTGGCTTCATTGCCTGGCCTAAAGAAGCTTGGCTTCATTGTCTGGCTTCCTGCTGCTTGGATTAAAGGCTTGGCTTCATTGCCTGGCCTAAAGAAGCTTGGCTTCATTGTCTGGCTTCCTGCTGCTTGGATTAAAGGCTTGGCTTCATTGCCTGGCCTAAAGAAGCTTGGCTTCATTGTCTGGCTTCCTGCTGCTTGGATTAAAGGCTTGGCTTCATTGCCTGGCCTAAAGAAGCTTGGCTTCATTGTCTGGCTTCCTGCTGCTTGGATTAAAGGCTTGGCTTCATTGCCTGGCCTAAAGAAGCTTGGCTTCATTGTCTGGCTTCCTGCTGCTTGGATTAAAGGCTTGGCTTCATTGCCTGGCCTAAAGAAGCTTGGCTTCATTGTCTGGCTTCCTGCTGCTTGGATTAAAGGCTTGGCTTCATTGCCTGGCCTAAAGAAGCTTGGCTTCATTGTCTGGCTTCCTGCTGCTTGGATTAAAGGCTTGGCTTCATTGCCTGGCCTAAAGAAGCTTGGCTTCATTGTCTGGCTTCCTGCTGCTTGGATTAAAGGCTTGGCTTCATTGCCTGGCCTAAAGAAGCTTGGCTTCATTGTCTGGCTTCCTGCTGCTTTTATTAAATGAGGTAGTGGTGAGGAGGGTCGTGGGAACCTTGCTGGCTTCTATCTTTTTCAAAAGTGGAAGTTGGCTGAACCCGCCTGATGAGCCCTTTGGTAAGGGCGAAACCCTTATATGGTGTGTTTTAATAATATATATATATATATATATATATATATATATATATATATATATATATATATATATATATATATATATGTATATATATATATATATATATATATATGTATATATATGTATATATACCACAATGACATTCAATACCGAATTCTACCTTTGGGAGTGCATATCCTATGGAAATTCACTTATGATAAACGCTTCTGTCTGAACAAGGATTCGAACCTATGCCCTGAGTCGAAACAATGTCTGTTGGGATGACTTTACCAATCGTAAAGCCGTCCATTGCATTGTTTCGGCTCAGGGCATAGGTTCGAATCCTTGCTCAACCAGGAGCACTTATCATAAATGAATTTCCATAGGATATACACTCCCAAAGGTAGAATTCGGTATTGAATATCATTGTGGTTTATTATTATTATTATTATTATTATTATTATTATTATTATTATTATTATTATTATTATTATTAGCTAAGCTACATCAATAGTTGGTAAAGCAAGAAGCTATAAGCCCAGGGGATATTTTGTATATTTGTAATAAAATCATTAGAATAATCTTGTCTTTTCTCTTTCAACAGAAAACCTACAAATGGAAGTTATAAACTGCACTAAATTGAACAAAACCTGGTGATCATATATTGGTCAAGAAATTTCAAAGCTTATGATTTGGAATTGAAGAAATTAGCATAAATAGTGTCTATGTAAGTATTTAATCTGTTATAAAAACAATTCATATAAAATTGATAGATAAATAACTTGTTCAAGAAGAAACTGAAACTTTATTGTTCTCTAAGTGTTACAGTAATGTGGGTTTGACAATAAACACCAGTTTTGCTGTGTGATATGCAACATTATTATTATTATTATTATGATTATTATTATTATTATTATTATTATTATTATTATTATTATTATTATTATTATTATTATTATTTCTTTTTTTAAAGATAAACGCTCCAGTGGCGGACGAAACTGTAGAGCATTTCTACATATGCTCATCTTTCAATTTTCCTTATGTGGACTACCATATATTAAGTAATCTTCGTGCTAAGGAAGATTACATCTGTATATATATATATATATATATATATGTATATATATATATATATATATATATATATATATATATATATATATATATATATATATATATATTCGTATATATGTAGATTTAATTATTGCCTTTACCAAAATTGAAGATTTTGCTAATTTGTGAGAAACTTTACACAAAAACTACTGTACCGATTATGACCAAACTTGGTAGTCATGTTGGGTATGAGACAAGGATGAATCTGTTCCATTCTGGATAAGATGCATCTAAGTACATATGAACAGGAGTCCTTTGAAAATGATCGTATGTTAATTTTTGTGTGAATAAGTTACGCAAAAACTACTGGACCAATTTCAACCAAACTTGGTGGACATGTGAAGAATGGCCCAAGGTTGAATCCATTAAATTTTCAAGAAAATTGAAATACAAAGACGCAATGGAGTCAAGAGCGAAATAAGACTGCTTGGCGAAGGTATGCCCTCTACTGAGTGCCCCTCTGGGTATATCTGAAATGTCTACTGATGGCTATATCTGAAATGTCTACTGATGGCTATATCTGAAATGTCTACTGCCGTTATGTAAAAACATCTTCTGGTACTAACTACATAACTACATACAAGATCATAGCAATGTACATAATCAGACAGAATATTATTAGAATATCATTCTTATTATTATTATTATTATTATTATTATTACTTGCTAAGCTACAACCCTAGATGGAAAAGCAGGATGCTATAAGCCCAAGGGCTCCAACAGGGAAAATAGCTCAGTGGGGAAAGGAAATAAGGAAATTGATAGAATATTTTAAGAACATTGGTATCATAATATTAAATAAATATTTCATAAAGAGGATAAAAAATAAAAAATAAATAAATAAGAAAGAATAGTGTGCCCAAGTATACCCTCAAGCAAGAGAACTCTACCCCACCCAAGATAGTGGAAGACCATGGTGCTACCCAAGATTGGAGAACAATGGTTTAATTTTGGAGTGTCCTTATCCTAGAAGAGTTACTTACCATAGCTAGAGAGTCTCTTCTACCCTTACCAAGAGGAAAGTAGCCACTGAACAATTACAGTGCAGTAGTTAACCTCTTGGGTGAAGAAGAATTGTTTGGTAATCTCAGTGTTGTCAGGTGTATGAGGACAGAGGAGAATGTGGAGAGAATAGGCCAGACTATTCGGTGTATGTGTAGGCAAAGAGAAAATGAACCGTAGCCAGAGAGAGGGATCCAATGTAGTACTGCCTGGCCAGTCAAAAAACACAATAACTCTCTAGCGGTAGTATCTCAACGGTTGGTTGGTACCCTGGCGAACCTACTACCTATAAAGGACTGAAATATTTCTACAAATTAAGCACTAATTCTGTAACACGATTCCTGCCTGAGATTTCGCAATGGCAGATCAATTGAGCAATCAATTCTATAAGTCAAACAAGAAATAGATCTTTGGGATAGAAGTGAATGTACAAAAAAAAAAAAAACAGTTATGGCGAGATGATCTTCTCAAAACGAACATGTTTTGAACGTGTCATTAGACAGCTTGGTGGTTTAAAGGCCTCTCATGAATGTCAGAGGCAAGGGCTAGTGAGAGTGCCCTTATTATTATTATTATTATTATTATTATTATTATTATTATTATTATTACTACTACTATCCAAGCTACAACCCTAGTTGGAAAAGCAAGATGCTATAAGCCCAGGGGCTCCAACAGGGAAAAATAGCCCAGTGAGGAAAGGAAATAAGGAATTGAATAAATGAAGAGAACAAATTAACAATAAATCATTCTAAAAAAAGTAACAACGTCAAAACAGACATGTCATATATAAACTATTAACAACATCAAAAACAAATATGTCATAAATAAACTATAAAAAGACTCATGTCCGCCTGGTCAACAAAAAAGCATTTGCTCCAACTTTGAACTTTTGAAGTTCTACTGATTCAACTACCCGATTAGGAAGATCATTCCACAACTTGGTAACAGCTGGAATAAAACTTCTAGAGTACTGCCTAGTATTGAGCCTCATGATGGAGAAGGCCTGGCTATTAGAATTAACTGCCTGCCTAGTATTACGAACAGGATAGAATTGTCCAGGGAGATCTGAATGTAAAGGATGGTCAGAGTTATGAAAAATCTTATGCAACATGCATAATGAACTAATTGAACGACGGTGCCAGAGATTAATATCTAGATCAGGAATAAGAAATTTAATAGACCGTAAGTTTCTGTCCAACAAATTAAGATGAGAATCAGCAGCTGAAGACCAGACAGGAGAACAATACTCAAAACAAGGTAGAATGAAAGAATTAAAACACTTCTTCAGAATAGATTGATCACCGAAAATCTTGAAAGACTTTCTTAATAAGCCTATTTTTGGTGCCATTGAAGAAGACACAGACCTTATATGTTTCTCAAAAGTAAATTTGCTGTCGAGAATCACACCTAAAATTTTGAAAGTCATACAAATTTAAAGAAACATTACCAATACTGAGATCCGGATGTTGAGGAGCCACCGTCCTTGACCTACTTACAATCATACTTTGAGTTTTGTTAGGATTCAACTTCATACCCCATAATTTGCACCATGCACTAACTAGCAGGACAATGCTCTAGAGATTGGCCCTCTTGCTTGAGGGTACATTCGGGTACACTATTCAATCTTATTTTTCTGCCTCTTGTTTTTTTTTTAACCTTTTGTAGTTTAATATTTTTACTATTCCTAAAATATTTTATATAAATTCTTTATTACATCTCTTGTAGTTTATTTATTTCCTTGTTTCCTCACTGGGCTATTTTTCCCTGTTGAAACCCTTGGGCTTATAGCATCCTGCCTTTTCAAACTATGGTTGTAGCTTAGCAAGTAATAATAATAATAATAATAATAATAATAATAATAATAATATACTTATTACCAGGCCCAAAACCCTCTCTATCGAGCTAGGACCAGGGAAGGCCAGGCAATGGCTGCTGATGATACAGTAGGTAGATCTATAGGCTCCCCCAACCCACCATCCTTAGCTCACATGGATGGTGAGGTTGCAGACTCTACAAGAAACTATAGAGCTTGAATGGGTTTCGAAGCCCAGTCCAACAGATCACTAGGCAGAGATTTCGTATGCTAAAGATAATTCAATATTGAAAATAAGATTAGAGAAATGAAAATTTCTATACATGAATCATAAACCCAAACACATTGTATATATATATATATATATATATATATATATATATATATATATATATATATATATATATATATATATATATATATATATATATATATATATATATAATGCAGCTCTTTCTAGTCCACTGCAGGACAAAGGCCTCAGACATATCCTTATTCATGTCTATGTTTTGCCCAGTTTCATCACCACACTGGCCACTGCAGATTGATGATGGTGGGAGACTTAAATGATCACAACAAACCAACCTAGTATGGGTGGCCTTGGCTAGCACAGCTTTACTTTATAAATGTTGATTCTTAACTTACGTGTTATATTTCTCCAGTTTCCAACACGTTCTGCTTGGACAGGAAACTTAGGGACAGGTGATTTGGACATGTCTGATTCCTCTGACTGACTGAGAGTGACTGATGCTACAATCAGCTGTTCAGTGACTCTGGGAGTCAGGAAGCGGGGCTAAGAGTCAGGAGGCGGGGCTAAGTGTCAGGGGGCGGGGCTAAGTGTCAGGGGGCGGGGCCTATTACACCAAGGAAGTCTTCTAGGGGGAGAAACTGATTATCAAGTCAGCAAAAACATTGTTTTTTATCTCTTGTTTTGATGTTTTGTGTTTTAGTCTGATATGAATAATTCCTTCTAAAGTGTAGATTAAAATAAAGAAAATTATAAAAAGCTGTTAATTATTAAATACAAAAAACTAATGGATATGTAAATAGTTTTTTAAAGTGTGGGACACGCACTTATGAACACACACGCTTCTCTTCTTTATTTTTTGTTTTATAGTTTTGACCTTTGACCTCTTCTGATTGATTTTATATAGTGGCTGATGTAAACATGTTATGTAGTGTTCATAATAATATTATCAAGAGTATATATATATATATATATATATATATATATATATATATATATATATATATACATACAGTATATATATACTGTATATATATATATATATATATATATATATATATATATATATATATATATATATATATATATATATTCAAATAAGCCATATATATTTTTGATACATTAATGTCTGGATTCTCTTAACGACCTCGGGATCAGAGCCCCAGGCGAAATCACACAAAGACAAGAGCTTGGCTCCGGCCGGGAATCGAACCCTGGTCGGCAAGCCTGTATAGACAGTGACTAAGCCACTTGGCCACGAAGAAGGATAAAAGTCAATGACAATTCTTCTGTACTTATGAAAAACACGTAAAAATATGCAAAATTTATCATTAATTGAATGCCAAGTAACAAACTACCAATTAGCTACGATGGTGAGGATGGGTTGATTTCAATTCTAAGTACAAAATACCTGAATTCGACAGGTATAAGTACAGAAGAATTGTCATTGACTTTTATCCTTCTTCGTGGCCAAGTGGCTTAGTCACTGTCTATACAGGCTTGCCGACCAGGGTTCGATTCCCGGCCGGAGCCAAGCTCTTGTCTTTGTGTGATTTCGCCTGGGGCTCTGATCCCGAGGTCGTTAAGAGAATCCAGACATTAATGTATCAAAAATATATATGGCTTATTTGAATATGAAAAACACGTAAAAATGTGCAAAATTTATCATTAATTGAATGCCAAGTAACAAACTACCAATTAGCTACGATGGTGAGGATGGGTTGATTTCAATTCTAAGTACAAAATACCTGAATTCGACAGGTATAAGTACAGAAGAATTGTCATTGACTTTTATCCTTCTTCGTGGCCAAGTGGCTTAGTCACTGTCTATACAAATAGTTTTGGTTATGTATTTATATAGATAAGGCTACCATTATTCATATAAATAAACTGTACTGAAAGTCAAAAACAAGAATTTACCTGTCACCAGAAATGACCCTTTTTGGCAGGTGTCTAATGAGGTTGGATCTCCGCCCAGTTAACACCTGACCTCAGCCCAGGTAGCTGGTAAGGGAATGTCATTGTTCTCTAAGCCTCTTTATGTATGTTCGTACGTTTACTTTCCCTATAAAATGTAAAGAAACCTCTCTCAATAAATCAGTCCTCTGAAGAAGTATCACGAAACTAGTCAGGACTTAATCGTATATTTCGTATTTTCATTTTCCCTGTGGTTCTTCTGCATAAATGTATATAAGTATACCTAAATACCTTATATATATATATATATATATATATATATATATATATATATATATATATATACATATCAACAACTGTTGTGGTATCCTGGTGTAAAATCATTCCTATATTTCGACCCACTTTCGTCTCCTTTCTTTATTTTTTTGAAAGCAGAGAGATAAGACTTTTTTTTTTTTTTTAACTTCGAGCCACACTAAATAATTATATATAAGGTATTTTTTCAAAAGTTCACAACAATGATTTTTGAAGTGCCCTCTTTCCAGGTTAGTGAGCAACTGACTTAACTATGGTCACTTGCAAATCCTCAATATTTCTACGTAGGGAGATTCCTCTCCTGCGGTGAATTTGCTTTCTCTTTAGGGAGGAAAGAAGCAAAATGGTTTTTTCTTTTTTATTTCCTTTTTTTCTGCATTTATCATTTTTCCTCTCGCTTCTCCTCTGACCTATTGCCTCTTAATTTTTTATACTTTTTGCAATCATCTTTCTTCACTCCTCTTCAGACTTAGGATATGGCCTCTTCGTTGTTTATACATTTTGCCATTAATTCTCCTTTTTGGTTTGATATTATTGGGTATGGGTACCACCTCAAGAGAGTAGACTGAGGTGGTACGGTCATGTCATGAGAAGAGATGAACCGTATATTGGGAGGAGAGTGATGGAAATGGAGGTACAAGGAACGAGAAGGAGAGGGAGACCAAAGCGAAGGTGGGTGGACTGTATCAAGGATGACCTTCGATCAAAGGGATTGACCGGTGATGAGGTGTGGGACAGAGGTAGATGGAGAAAGCTGACCAGAAACATCGACCCCACATACAAGTGGGAAAAGATGTAGACAAAGAAGAAGAAGGTCACACAAAACTGATAGACCTACATGTGTATCTAATGTGTTCATCTCATAAAACAGGTCACAGGTACAATGACTGTGACTATTTCAACTATAAAACATATTGTTAGCGACTGTATAGTTTTTTAAGAGAGAGAGAGAGAGAGAGAGAGAGAGAGAGAGAGAGAGAGAGAGAGAGAGAGAGAGAGAGAGAGAGAGAGAGAGAGAGAGTTCAATGTCCTTTTATCAGACTTAGGATTTTAACTTTTTTCAAGAAACCGGTTTTATTGATAATATTTAAATCTCTATTTATCACAGATTTTTACCTCCTAATTACCTACGCCAACGAAGTTGGAGGGAGGTTATGTTTTCGCCCCTGTTTGTGTGTGTGTGTTTGTTTTATTGTGAACAGTTTCTTGGCCACAATTTTAATCGTATAGTAATGAAACTTGTAGGGATTAACTGTTATGTAAAAAGCTGGAAATGATTAAATTTTGGAAGGTCAAGGTCAAATGTCAAGGTCACGGTTAAGCAAAATATCCAATTCACGTCATCAGCCATAAGTTTGGACATCGTTGTGACAGAGACTTCAAACTAGTTTCATATCTGAGAGTATGGGAATTCACGCCAATTAATACATGTCAAGGTCAAAGATCAAGGTTAAGGTCGAGCAAAAGGTCGAGAAGTAAGCTGCTTTGGGGGAGGTCTGCGCTCTACTGAGTGCCCCTTTAGTTTAGTTTATTTTTATCTATTATATTTGATAAATATTTTATTTTATTCATTTATTTAGGATTA
>NW_027171998.1:92500-94992 GCF_036898095.1 Palaemon carinicauda
TGGCCGACTCGAGAACTCTCACTCCCGCACCCCCTCCCCTTTCCCCACCTATCTGTCATTTTCGTTCCTAGTTTATGCCGCTTCTCTCTCTCTCTCTCTCTCGCTCTCTCTCTCTCTCTCTCTCTCTCTCTCTCTCTCTCTCTCTCTCTCTCTCTCTCTCTTCATATATATATATATATATATATATATATTATATATACATAAATATAACAGTGTAAATCTGCATATATACCCATGTATGTATATATATATATATATATATATATATATATATATATATATATATATATATACATACCATACATGCGTGTATACACAGATTTACAATGATATATATATAATGTATATATATATATATACATATATATATATATATATATACATACATATATATATATATATATATATATATATATATATATATATATATATATATATATATATATTATTTATATTTATATATACATACATACTCTATACACACATATATGTAAATATCTACTTATATTCATATATACTGTATACATATGTATATTTATACATATATATGCATCATCATCATCATCATCATCTCCTCCTACGCCTATTAACGCAAAGGACCTCAGTTAGATTTCGTCAGTCGTCTCTCTCTTGAGGTTTCAATTCAATACTTCTCCATTCATCATCTACATCGCGCTTCATAGTCCTCAGCCATGTAGGCCTGGGTCTTCTAACTCTTCTAGTGACTTGTGGAGCCCAGCTGAATGTTTGGTGAACTAATCTCTCTTGGAGAGTGCGAAGAGCATTCCCAAAACATCTCCATCTACCCCTGAATATTATCTCATCTGCATATGGCACACAAGTAATCTCTCTTATAGTTTCATTTCTAATCCTGTCCCTGCCAGTTTACTCCTAATATCCTTCTGAGGGCTTTGTTCTCAAACCTACTAAATCTATGCGTAGAATATAGAAATCCCCTTTTGATGGCATTTGTGGACTATGAAAAAGCCTTTGATATTGTGCACCGGCTAATTTTGTGGAGAGTCCTACGTTATTATGGAATTCCTCTTAAATATATAAATTTGATTAAGTCTGTTCCTGGGCAGAAAGTGTAAAGTTAATGTTAATGGAGTCTTATCAAATGAATTTCCAGTGGAGTACTCCAATTTCCTATGACCAATCCAGTCCAATCCTTCTCCACCATCTCCAACTGTTTTATGCATTACAAAATCCATAAGGAGGATAAACAACACAGGTAACAACACATCCCCTTGGAGTACTCCACTGTCTACTGGAAATTCAATTGATAGGACTCCACTAACATTAATTTTGCACTTACTATGCTTCATCAAATTTACATATTTAAGAGGAACTCCATAATAATGAAGGACTCTCCATAAACTTGGCTGGTACAACATGTCATAAAATGAAAATTTGGTCAGTACAACTTCTACCTTTTTGTAAATCCCGCTTGTTCATCTTTCAGCTCTTGGTCAATCTTTCTCTCTAGCCTCTGTAGAATGAGCATATTAAATAGTTTCATGGCAACTGACTTAAGTGTGATGCCTCTGCTATTTTCATCAACAATCCTAGCTCCCATTCATCACACATTCCTGCCACATTCTGTAAAATACATCTCATAAGTAGTCTCTGTGTCACTTCATTTTCAGCCAATATCATATCAGCAGTTATTCCATCGTATCCAGGGGCTTTCCATCTCTTGAGTTTTTTAATGATAGCTTCGACTTCAAACACACTGAATTCATTCATGGGCACTGTTATGTATTTTGTACTGTAATACTATATGGGCTACGGATATGAAGAGTAATGTTGCACAGTATTGCATTGATAGAACGTGTTTGGACATAGTTTAAAAGTGTAGTAGCGAATGTTATGAAGGATTTAATTATTCATTAATTGCCCTAAAGTTAGGATGTGATTCTTCTTACTTTTGTATTGCAGTAGTTTTTGTATGTATGTGTACGAGTTTTGTTTACATATTCTCACTAGAGAGTCACAAGTTGTAAATAAGTCAGAGAGTAGAGCTGTAATTTAGACCTTAGTATGTATATATATATATATATATATATATATATATAATATATATATATATATATATATATATATATATATAATATGAGAGCATTATTACCTTATTGCCTTATTCAATGTTTGGGTTCCCCCAGGTCCCTCCGTGAAAGGCACCTCGTATATCCACCAGAGAGTTGCTAATGCATCTTCCGGTGTATTTTGCATCTTCCAGTCTTGGATGGTCTGGGATGCATCTTAGGTATTTATCGAGCTTATTCTTAAACACATCTACGCTCACTCCTGATATGTTTTTTAGATGAGCTGGCAGCGCATTAAATAGTTGCGTGCATTATCGAGAGAGAGAGAGAGAGAGAGAGAGAGAGAGAGAGAGAGAGAGAGAGAGAGTGAGAGAGAGAGAGAGAGAGAGAGAATGCAGCACAAAATAAGAACGAAATGTCACTTGCAAATTCATACTACGTATT
>NW_027171999.1:5000-40000 GCF_036898095.1 Palaemon carinicauda
TCTTTCCCGGCCTGTGGTGTGTTGGTGTCTACAAGTAGATCGCCTCTTAGCTGTGCTGTTTCTCTGCATTCTTGTAGATAGTGCAGGAGGGCATGTTGTGTTGTGACATCACAGTGCTCACACGTTCTCTGGATGTTATCTACGATTTCCCAGTTTGATTTGTATCCCGGCCGGAGTCTGTGTATACATACAGCCTGTTTCCTTGGGGTATATTTGTCTATGGGTGGAGGTTCTAGCTCCGTGGCCCATTTGTACCATGTGGCAGAGGGAGAGCCATTCTGTATCCTCATGTGTAGTTCCTTGATTAGGTTGTCCTTGAGCTGTCTTTATTTTGCTTTTGATTTGTTGCAGTGCAGGCTGTATGTGCACGTGAGCAGACAGAATGCCTAATGACATAATGCCTAAGGACATAATGCCTAAGGACAAAATGCCTAATTCCTCAACACGGACAAAATGCCTAACAGACATAATGCCAAATGGACAAAATGCCTAATGGCCTAATGGCTAAAACATCTAAAAAGGGATAAAAAAAAAGTGAACTATATAGCTTAGCACTCTGTAGAGTACCTTGTCCAAGGCGGCTTAGTTTATTTCATACTGCTTTGAAATTCAATGACTCTTTGTTGGAGTTTGTCTAGTATATATTTGGCATTAAGGAGAACTTATAGATAACACGTTTATAAAATATGAAATATCCAAGGGACTCAAGGATAGAAGAAAAAAAACTTGTAACAAAAGTGTTTTTATTAAAGAATTACTTTTTAAAAACATAATACGGACTAAAATCTTAGTTTTCTTTGAAAAAAACATAACAGAATGTATATAAATTTATCTAGTCATGAATAGCTTATTTACCAGAATTGGAGAAAATTCAAAAAGTATGTGCCATAGCCCTTAGATAGGATAAACCTTCATCATTATTGTAAGTTGCATGAATTTTTTTTTGTTCCGTTCATTTACTTGAATATATTTCTTATTAACTTTTTCAACATTTGCACCTAACAATAGACTTGGTACTTGCTTGTTCAGTATTAATTTTTTTTTTTTTTTTACAAGCATAGAGAGAGTTGGGTGAGTAATTGAAACCTTCTTTTTAAAAACATAGTGCCATCCCTCTAGAGAGTTCATAGTTCTTGGCAAACTTGATTCTATTCTATGGTACACATTCCACATTTGTACATCGAAGGTTGGGCGTCTTCGTCGACATCTCTGAACTATTCCGAGTCATGTAATGTCAAAATATTCAAATAATTCACTCAGAATATCGTCAGTTTCATGGTCGATTGAAGTAAAAAATTCTATATAAAGATCCGCCACATCCTCTGGAAGAACAAATGCAAAGACTTGTAATTGTTTGATTACGAAAGCATTGTCATTATTTGTGTACCAGCGCTAGAGACCAAGAGTTTGTATATTGCGCCAAAAACATTGACTGAAATGAAAGACACAGCCATTGATTAGAGTATTTGGAAAACATTTCTTTAAACTTTTTATTACTGCTAGTTCATAATTAAGAGTCACAGACTCTGGGAAGAGGCTCTGCTCTTTGACTGTAAGATCTTTACTGATATCGATTAATCTATTTAAAATTTCTAAATAAGATCATTTTGCCTGGAAGCCATTTTGTCCATTAGGCATTTTGTATATTAGGCATTTTGTCCATTAGGCATCATGTCTGTTAGGCATTTTGTCCGTGTTGAGGAATTAGGCATTTTGCCCTTAGGCATTCTGTCCTTAGGCATTATGTCATTAGGCATTCTGTCCTACTACCGTATGTGCACCTGTACATTGTGAATGTATCTGGTGCTTTTGGCTAGCTCATTAGCCTTTTCATTCCCTGGTATCCCGATGGGACTGGGGATCCAGTTTAGTATTACTAGTCTGTTCCTTTCATTATGCTGATATAAGAGGGTTTTAATATCAGCTATCAGGGAGTTGTTTTCTTTGTTTTTGTCCTGTTGTAGGGCTTGCACTGAGGATCGTGAATCAGTATGAATGACTACTGGTCCCTCCTCATTTTCAATAGAGTACTTAAGTGCTTGTTGTATTGCAGCAAGCTCTGTCTGCAGGGTGGAGACATTATTAGATGTTCTCCAGCAAGCTGTGAAATTGCAGGAGTGAACTGCAGCTCCCGCTGTTTGGGTTACAGGATCTACCATACCATCTGTATAGTAGATCTGTGCCCTTATTGTCTCTACAGAGTGTATAGCTGCTTCTGCTGCGTTTCTAAGTTCCTCTATTGTGCAGTTTTCTTTTGCTCTTGGGAGCTTGGTATAGTTGAATTTAGGAACTTGCCTTTTCCATGGTGGAATGTGTTGTGTACCCTGTGCTGTGTCAGGGTTTAGCTGTAGGATTATTTCTGTTAGGCCAAGTCTCTTAATGTTGTTACTATGGTCTTTTCCATAGGAGCTTGGGGTTTGCACTTCAGGATGTTTTGATAGTTCCTCTCTTACTCTTTTTGGTGATTGAGTCTATTTGACAGGAACATCTTTGCAACTATGCTTGCATTTCTTAGTGCAATTCTGTCCTCAAGGGTTGGTAGTCCAGTTTCCAACCTTAGGTTGCACAGTCTTGTCCACATTGGGGCGCCTAACATGAGCTTCATGGCATTGTTTTGAATCACTTCTATTGTGCTTTTTTGTAAATCCGTTAGTCCTGCGAGTGTTGAGGAAGCATATTCCACTAGCGATCTGGAACAGGCTAGATAGTATTTCTTTTGGACATGCTCATTTGCTCCGTCGTTGAGATTGCACATATACCTCATTGCTGCATTTCTAGCATTTTTTTCTTTCCGTGAGATATTCTATTGTGAGCTGTTTGTCTATTAATACTCCCAGGTATGTGTATCTGTCCACCCATTCTAGGGGCTCCATTCCTATTGTGAGTGGTTGTAAGGGGTTTGGGGCTTTAATTGACATTTCTTTTGTTTTGTCATTGTTTATTTTTAGTCCAAGCTCATTGGATTTGTGGCTGATAGCATTGAGTGCTCTTTGCATTTTTATCGTCCTGACAGGCCCTCAAGCTATTACACATACATCATCTGCATAAATAAATATGTTTACTCCTTCAGGAAGCTGGAGTGAGGCTATATTTTCCATGAGGATGTTGAATAGGAGGGGGCTGAGAATTCCTCCTTGCGGCATGCCATTTTCCAATTCATGATAGATAGAAATCACTCCTTGGAATTTTACTCTAGCTTGCCTTCCTAGCACATAGTTTTTAGTCCATGCTAGTAGGTGACCTTTGGCTCCTTTTTGACTACTGATTGCAGCATTGCTACCGGACTTGCTAGCTCGAAGGCTTTTTCAAAGTCTATGCACACTATTATTGCCTTGTTTTGATTTATGCAGCTTAATACATCTGTGATGCATTCATAAGTACCAATTCCCTCCTGATATGCATATAGCTGCTTGTTTAGGGGGCCAATTTTGTATTTCATTGGGTTAAGGACCAGTTTTTTCTCCTGTTTTTTCTATACAGGATACTAAGGCTATTGGCTTAGGATTTCTTGGATCCTTTGGCTTTGGGATTGGTTGCGTATCTTACTGTCTCCAGGCTTGAGGCCTTGTGTGCTCAAGGTGAGTTTTGTTTAACATCCTTAGGAATGCAGTTTCTCCTGCTGGACCCATGTGTTTGATCATTGTGAATGTGATCTTGTCAGCTCCAGGTGCAGTATCCTTCCCTGTTTTTTGTATTGCTCGTAGTTCAACTGTGTATGGGGTGTGTCTGTCATCCTGCTGTAGGCAGGCTCTGTATATCTCTTCCCACCTGGTTGGCACCAGTACAGTAGCTCTTATTGCATTCTGGTTTCAGGGGAAAGATTGGTTGACAGTATTCTGTTTGCAAAGGATGTTGCAATTCTTTCTGCCTCCTCTTGTGGGTGTGGGTGTATGGCAACTGGAGTCTTCCTCTTTTTTCCGGCTATTGTGTGTAGCCATTTCCATAGCTCAGTCAAGAGTAGTGTACCCTGACAGGCTTGAACACCAATCCATCCATTTTTCAATTCTGATTTCATGGATTCTTAGATTTGTTTCAGTTTTGACTGTTTGCAGTAGCTCTCTGTTTTCTACTGTGGATCTTCTTCTGTATAGTTTTGTGACTCTGTTTAGTCTGGTTTTCAACCTTCTGACTTCTGGGCAGTAGTACCAGGAGTCCTTGTATGTATAGTTACCTCCTATTGCTTTTAGGGGCATAGCTCTGTTGACTGCATTGTGAAATGCATCAACTAGGTCTTTTTCTAGCTGATCTATGTCCTCTCGAGCAATGTAGCTAGCTGCCCATTCCTCTATGGCTAGTCGAAAGCAGACCCAGTCTGCTAGGTCCGGATTCCATCTTGGTGGAGGTGGTGGAATAGGATGTAGCTGTTGTATCTCCAATTCTGTTACTCTGGCAAAGTGATCACTAATCAGGGTTGAGTGTACTTGCCACTTGGTTAGATGTCTTATTGCTGTTGTAACAAAGGTCAGATCCAGCCTGCCTCCTCAAGTGTGTTGGTTGCCCTGTGTTTAGGAGGGTGATTCCTTCAAATTCCTCTAGGGCGAAGGCTCTGTTCCCCCGAGGGGTTTGTTCTTGATGGGGATGATAAAATAGGGTGGTGTGCATTAAAATCCCCACAAATAATTGATGGTGTTCTTTCTGCGTGAGCAAAGAGTTTTGTCAGCTTTAGCTCTCCTGTGTCCTCCCTGTTTACTTTCCTGTATATGTTGTATATGTCAATTTTTTTATTCAGTAATGTTATTGTTACTTCTAGTGTCACTATATTGGTACTGCAAGGGATAGGGTTGTGTAACCTTGTTTTTGGTATGCTTGTTTTAACTAGTGTGGCTAGGCCTCTGTCTGTGCCTATCTGTGGTGTTGTGTAGGCGTTGTAGCCTGTTATTTAGTTTTCTTCCTGCTTTTAAGTAGGTTTCTTGTAGCAGGATTACGTCTATATCCTCGGTTTTGCATACTGCAATCAGGGAGGACATTTTTTATCTTACTCCGGCTGAGTTCCAATTAAGAACTCTTACACCTAGTTGTATGTTGAAGAGTACTGTCTTGGATCCCTACTGGCAAAGGCAATTGCCTTGACCTCAGCGGATGAAGTGGATGAGGTGAGAGTGGATGAAGAGGTGGTAGATGGGATGATTGGGATGATAGGGGTGGGATCTGGTGTAGCGGATGTGGAAGGTACAGGTGATTGAGGTGATGGGATGGTAGGTGTGGTGGTGGAATGAGAGGTGATCTGGATAGCAGGAGAGGGGGGTTGGGAGGACTTCGGCTTGGAGACAAAATCCATCAGGACTTTCTCAATGCTGGCTTCAATTGCTGTTGCATTGATTTTTCCAGTCACGGCCATTGTGACTTGAGTCGGTGAGCTTTTCTCTTAAGACCATGGTCTTAATGAAGATGGTCCTGGACATAGGCTTAGGACCTTGAGGTGTTGGCTTTGGAGCTCTAGATGTTGATCTGGTTCTGGAGTACTTGGTTAGCTCCTCTTGAGTATAAAACCCACTCCTGAGTATAAAACCTCCTCCTAGGTAGAGGTTTGGGGGTCGCTCTTCCTCTAGATTGGTCCCTTTTTTCTTTGGGGAGGGCAGCAATTACCCTTGCTACCCTATCCGGACATCCCCAAGCCATTGCCGAGTGTCATTTTTTGCAATTAGGACACTTGGCAACAGTTGGTATGCCTGCAGCTTTCTTGTCTATGCACTCCTGTGTGGGGTACCTTTGACTGCAGACTGCACAGGTTGGGACCTTTGCTTGGCATTTGTCCTTATGGTGTCCAAATTTTTGGCAGTTGTAGCATCTTAGGGGGTCAGGGTAATACTTCTTGACCCAGAAGTTCCCGAAGATGTCCAGGTCTACTTTTTTGGGGTGAGGCCCTTTGAAGGTTACTAGGATGGCCTTGGTAAGGAGACCAGCCTTGTTCTTCATCCTCTCTGCCGCAGTGATGTTGAGCAGTTTCATCAAATGGCTTTCCATCGTGTCAGTTAGATAGCCTACCACAACTGCTTTTTTTATCTTCTCTTCTTTAAGCTCTTGCAGCCTAATATCAGAGGTACTCCTAAGAGTTATCAGGGCTCTTGCATCCATGGTGGATATGGTCCACTGGCCCTGCCTGTTAGGTTTGGCAACCATTTGTATATTCCTATGCTTAAGTTCAAAGGCTGCAATAGCCTTGAATGCTTCGGAAGAGTTTCCAGCCAGGACTCTGAAAAAAATATGTTTTGCTTTCCCGAGCTGGTTGGTTGCTGTTCTCAACAGTGGGGTTTTCTTGTTCAGCAGGCCTGTTGTCGATGCTAGGGTTGTTCCTTCTTGGTAGTTTCTTCTTCCTGTTGACTTCAGTCCAGGGTTGGCTTCCTTGCTCGTCAGAATCAGTGTCCAGCGTGTTCCTTTTTTGGTTCATTGGGTCGGTCAGGTCAGGGTGCATCTCAACTTTGCCAGATGCCATGGCTTCCAATTCTATTTCTAATAACTCATTTACTGGTTTCCAGGACAAGTCCTTTGTGGGTAAGAAGGTGAGGAGTTGATCAAAGATCGAAAAGATAGACAGTGTGTCTGGTGGGATTGTTCAACCCTTTAAGCCCTAGGGCCCCAAACAAAGTTATAGTGGTAGATAGAAGAACGAGATAAAAGAATCTGTAAAGAATTGTTATTAGTGAGGGGATATCCTAAACTATCCTATTATTAGAGCAGTGCTGGAACTAACTCTTTGTAGCTATGTACTATCCTGCACAAATAGCTGTTGGGGAGCCTTCTTACTGCGTTCACGCACTAAGACGGCCCAGCAGTCTATTCCTGCAGGTAGGGAGGTTTGGGAGTAAAAACAAACTCAGTGAAATTCTATAATTTTTATTTGAGCTAACCCCTAACTCTGTCTGAAGGCTGGCTTATTTCACCAGTTAACAAGGATCTATTCCTATTTCCAATTGTCTAACAACTTGGCTTATAGGCACCAAGCCTATCAACCCTATGCCACCTGCCACAGATGGCGAGAGTGGAAAGTTTTGACCCTTTGGTCCTGTTTCGACTGGAGTTTTGACCACGATGGCTACCAGATTTTCCACAGGAGGATCTATTAGTAAGAGAAAGTTATGCAGTAGAAGGCAAAGCCTAACAAGTCGAAATTAATCTCTTATAGAATCAGGGGCAAGGCCCTTTTCAGTCTAGCAGACTACAGTCAGCAAAAATCGTCGAAAAAACGGCGACAATCGACGGTGATTTCGGCGAAAATCGGTGTCTAAATCGGCGGTGGCGATCTCTCCAGACAGCTGAATATATCAGCCAAGTGGAGGGGGAAGCAGGCACCAGCGGCAGGGAGGAGGCAGCAGTCAGCAGTCGAGGCAGCAGGAGCAAAAGGCAGAAGGTTCTCTCTCAGTGGGAGCTGAGTGAGAACTGGATTTAGGAGCTTGCTTGCGAGATTGCCCAGCCCTTCTTGATGGACACGGGCTCTTGCGTTGGCAGCCCGTCAGTAGGTTTTATATAGGTAAAGGGATATTTATTTGAGGATTAAAAAAAAAGGATATTTATTTGAGGGTCATCATGAAGGTCTTGGAGGATACTTCAGTATTTAGGTGCTAAAACACGGACAGCCACCCCAAGTGGTCTGCTTCTTCTGGGACAACAGCCTAGAGTTGGTCTCTAGGTGGGGCCATTGGCAATATGCCACGCTCCCACGGGTTTTCAGGCTGCTCTGCTCCTAGAGCTTGTCCTGAGAGGGAGGTCCTGCAGGCAGAGACCTAGTCAATTTCTCTTATAAAATTTACCTGTAGTGTTGTCAGGAGGCAGGCTGCTGGGGTGCCACCGAAAATAGCATCCTGTATCGGCCGATGGTAAGGGCCTTGTTGTCCGGCTGCAACTCTCTCACCAACTAGGGTCCAGGCCACTTTGGAACCACGAGCGGAAGTAAAAGACAGAGATTCTCTCAGTAGTAGAGAAAGTGTTATAGTAGCAAGTCCCTTGGGAGTCGGAGGTCATGGGAAGGAGGAGACAGGTGTTTCAGTAGTAGGTAGAAAATTGGGGGGCATAAATTATCCCTGGAGGTCATATCAGTAAGAGAGAAAGTGGCATAGCAGTGAGTCCCATGGAAGTCGGAGGTCATGGGAAGGAAGAGGTAGTCGATTGAGTGGTAGGTCGAAAAGAGAGGGGCATATACTATCCCTGGAAAGAGTATCAGTAGGAGAGAGAGTGGCATAGTAGAGAGCCTCATGGAAGTAGGAGATCATGAAGAGGAGTTCAATAGTTGCTTGAGTGGGAGGTTTGAGTGGAGGGCGTAAATTATCCCTGGAGTGTTGGTAGATGGGAGAGAGATGTGTATAGCAGTAAGTCCTGTGAGAGTGGGAGGTCACAGGAAGGATAAAAAGTTTGTTGTAGTCGGAGGTAGGAAATTGAGGCCAAAATGGCCCCTTTTTTTTTTCGGTTTTTTCCTCCTTCAGATACTTAACTTCAGTGCTCTCTCGACTGCCCTAGCGAGAGGGTGTAAAGTAAGACTCTGTGATTCTCCCGCTTTGCGTGTTCGCTTCAAGCGTAACAAACGTAAACATTAACATACAGTGTTTTGCCAGAATGACTGACTTAGGAGGCTCGTCCTCCCCCCCCCCTCCAACGATCCGCCACCAGACCCCCCTACCCCCTCCACGGACCCCTCGGATTCAGATGACAGTTTGTCTGTCCCCACAGACACCCTTCCTCTCGCCCAGCCACCCCCCATCCAAGCTCCTACCGTGAAAATGACGGAGACTAGTGAAAACTCTACGGAATTTACACTAAATATTTCGGCACTCGACGACAATAATAGTACTCGGATTCATAACAAATCTTTTAATAGAAATAACCCAAATGTGTCAACGCCCCTTCAGGGCGACTACAGTAAAAAACGGCCAGCCAATTCCCTGACAGAGCAACAACAAATGATTAAGATGACCCTTTTTGACAATAACAGATCAACTGAAGGCTTACAAATCCCCCCCCCCCCCTTTCCCCCATTAACTTTCCTCCCCCCTTCCCCCCAAACCAGTGCCAGTGAAAACAGTGATGATGAGATAAATGTGGTCAGTGATAGTAGTGTACATGAAAGTAATGATAGTAGTAAGAGTGCAATAGGCGCCAGTGACAGCAGAGATAATAGTGAGAACAAAAGATAGCCACAGAGGAATCAGTGAAAGCAAGGATAAAAGGAATACCCACAGTGAGAAGAGAAAACAAGGACTACCAAAGGTAAGCAATGAATACAGTTTCATAGGCACTAGTGCCAATAGTGCCAATAGTTAGAAGTGTTAGTGCAAAAAGTCAACACAGTGAATACAGTGAAAAAGTGAATAGAATCAGTATCAATAATGAGAACATAAATAACAGAGGTAATGAAAGAAAAATAAGTACATACAGTGACAAGGAAGCAGAAGCTGATAACAAAGATATGTCCGTAGAGGACATATTTGCAAGCCAAGAGAAAAGTGAAGATGATGACCGTTTCATTACTGTAGAAAAAAGAGGCAGAACAATGGACACAAAACCAATCCCCAAAAATCTAACAGTGTTCAAAAGCCCTAAGTCAAAAGATCCAAATAAATCTGGCTACTCACTTGTAAAATACACAGAGAAGAAATACCCTCATATCCAAATGTCAGTTAGAGCCAATTACGGAGGGGACATTATAGTCACCCCTTTAAATGAGGCTGAAAAAAACCCTCAGAAGCATCCAGGGGTATGAAGAGATTAAGGCAATCGAACCCCACGTCATTAAAGTGCTCTGTAGCTTTCCCCCCGCCTATGAAGCAGAAGTCATCGAAAGACACCCACAGATAATTAAGGCAGAAAGATTTAAAACCAAGGGCAATGAAAAATCTTTCAAAGTAAAGTGCTGGATAAAGGGAGAACTCCCGGAGAGGTTGCTCCTGGGTAGCTGGGGGAGCTATCGCCTAGCACCATACATCCCAGAGCCCCTTCGTTGTTTTAAATGCAACAAATATGGGCACATAGCAGCACAGTGCAGATCCCGTTTCCCTGTCTGCGGGGTCTGCTCCAGCAATCATAACTCTGAAATATGCATAGAAAAGATGAGAAGAAAATAACCGACATATAACAAATGCCCAGCCTGTAATAACGACGAGCATGCCTGGAACAACAGGTGTCCAGCAAGGTTAAACAAGGTGGCCCAAGAAAGAGCACGAATCCTAGGCCAAACAGTGAAACCCAGACCCCAAAGGGCTTCCAGGCCCCCCAGGTGGTCTTGAAAACCCCCCTCCCAACCTCAGGAAAGTCATACCCGCACAGAGGAAATCCCGCAGAACTCTGAAGCAGTAAGAAATACCGAAGAGGAACCCCCCCCCCCCCCCCCCGTGCCCCTGATAATATTCAAAGTCAAGACCGACAAACAAATGGTACCACCAGGCCCCGTCCTAGAAAACCCCCAGTGAAAAGTGAACCCCCATGGGTACAGACCACCCCTGAACAGCAGTCACCCCATCCCCAACCCCCCCCCCCCAAACAGGACCAATACACAATCGGGCCCAATGGAACCAGTGACACCTACGCCAGTCCCAACATGCGTACTAGAAAGGGATATCCATCCGGCCACAGCAAACAGTGATATCCCAAAAGATATTATAAGTGACAACAACCCAGCATCAAAAATAGTGTCAGACTTGGGTAATCAAACAGTGAAAGAAATAGTGGACTTCGTCTGTAATATGACAGCCGATGAAGTTGGGGACTTAATCAAAGATAACTTCCCAAACTTATACAGTTAGGGCCTCATGGCAGGTTTGTTTTTCGCCTGGAACTCTATTAGAGAACTCCTGACCAAGCTCAGTGCGAACCTATCAAATCCAATTTTGCGAACATAAACAGCACACAGGTCACATAAAATGCACAGCACAAATTACCCTTCCTTTCATAGAACATTTGTGGGATCATAAAACTTAACACTGTTCTTCTTAAAACACGTTTATCAAAGTCGTCTAGAGCAGTCACAGGACAAGGATGAAGCCTTATTCTTTCTTGAAATTTTGGTTTTCCAAATTCTTCTTACGTGACTCGTCCGTCCTTGATGATTCGACATACTGTTATTTCAGGAACATTTGTGGCTTTAGAGTAACGGATACATGCTTTGCTGACTTCAGTAAAATGGCCGCGGTTCATCTTCTCTTTTGTGAACTACTTGTACACACTATGTACTATTTCCCTGCCATTGGGACGGAGAACACGGTTTGGAGATGTTTCCTTGGTTTATGTTTGCTAGATAATGCAATCACTGCTCTTTCGTTCGTAGAGTATTACAGAAAACGAACGAACAGTGACTGCATTATCTAGCAAACATACTGTCTCAAACACTACACTTTATAACCCAAGATCAACCATTCAAGGAATTAAATATGACTCGTTGATATTTGCTACATAAATTTACCCTTGAGACCTCCAAGGACAGGTCAATCGGATCTCAAATTTACCTTCTATCCTAGTCATATTAAGACGGTAGGATAAAACTGGCAAATATCCTGGGATTTTAATTTGGGGGACATGTACTTGGTTGTAATTATCCCTTTAGAAATGAATACCTTGCACTGTTAAAAAATATGCCGAAAAACTGTTAAAAATCAAGTAATAAATGTTGCCAGGCATTTACCGTCTTATAAACGGAAATATTGACGTTAAATGGTGATACTATGATCATCAACCCGTAATAAGATAACAGGGTAGGATAAAAATTACACTCCAATATTTTACTGAATTACGGCTAAGAACAGTATATTTTTACGGATAATGTCCGATTAAAATTACGCTTATTTAAGTGTACCTAATGAAATAAATACTATATGCTCGACAAGAATAATAGGAGAGAGAGAGAGAGAGAGAGAGAGAGAGAGAGAGAGAGAGAGAGAGAGAGAGCGAGCAGATTTAATCTTGTCTTAATCCAGTGAGATTAGTGAAAAAGGTGAGGATGCACCGTGGGCATTCCCTAGGGAATGTCATCTGTCATTAACGGCTGGCATTAGTCTCACCCAGTTTGGATTGGTTGTCTCTAACCCCAGTGTTCATTTTTCCTTAAAGTGGTCGAAATATTTTGACATGAGTACACTGTACAGGGGAACAGAAATCGTCTCAGCGGCCACGACAGAATGGTTTTACTTTAGTAATCCTTATTGTCTCAACCCAAAGAATTTTTCCTCACTCTTGACTAAGCCGGTCAATTTTCCAAATACTTCATATATATATATATATATATATATATATATATATATATATATATATATATATATATATATATATATATATATATATATATATATATATATATATATATATATATATATATATATATATATATATATATATATATATATATATATATATATATATATATAATTTTTTTTTGGTGATATTTGTCCCTTTTTACTTAATTCTTCTGTGAAATGACCAATAATGGCAATGGCCACGTATAGATTAGCGGTCCTGGGTCAGTACCCTTTATCGATAGGGGTTTCTAATTAGCACCAAGGTCTTAATTAGGGCAGAGGATTAACTTGAAGCTTGGTCAGATTGTTTTCGGTCGAAAAGGATGACTTTCCCCTAACATTTAAGATTTCAGCGGCCTTATTTCTTCGGGTCAAATATAGGAGGATTCAACAGATGGAAGTATTTCTGAAATAAATTCCCTGAGGAGATTATAGTCCAATCAATTTAGAAAGGCAGCTGCCACTTCTTTCTTGACCTTGTAAAATCGTCCAGCCAAAATTGCAGTAGAAATTTGATTTTTAATAATAAAAACCATCATGAGTTGGTTTTCACCATGGACCACCAAAATATCACTGTGGACCCCCAATTTGTTATGTTTTGCCTGTGGACCGCCCAAAATATTCCATGGACCCCTAGGGTCCATGTGGACCCCGATTGAGAACCCGTGGTTTAGAAGGATGGGTACATTTACCGTTGTGTCGTGACAGTTTGGGTTGGATACGTGAAACTGCCCCCACCATATATAAAACCCCCCACCCACCCGCCCCTCATCGCATTCTCCTTTTCGTTCTTGCACGTGCTTACATATGTATGTTTAATTTATCGTTGTGTGGCTGTTGATTCTGACTCGCCTCTCCCCTCCTGATGCTTGCTTGGAGATATGACGAATAGCAACGGTATTTATATTCTCTCTCGTCGAATAGCAGTGGTATATATAACTCTCTCTCTCTCTCTCTCTCTCTCTCTCTCTCTCTCTCTCTCTCTCTCTCTCTCTCTCTCTCTCCTTCTTGCAAATGTACACGGTGGTATTCAGTAAACAGGGTGCTACTATAGTGTGAGGTCTACCGCCGTATGTCGCCTACCCAGGTGGAGGGTGAGGTCTACCGCGTGACCAGCGTCCCAGAGCCCCGCACTTAACCATGTCCAAATCCATCAAAAACGTGACCTGCCCATGTAAAAGGAAGCAAATGGAGCTCCTAAATCAGTTTTTCCATCGGCCTAAAAGAGATATCATCGATTGAGGGTACTAAAAAATTTTGATGAAGGAGTTTTGGTCTGTCCATAGACTAATTTCAAAATAATATTTAGATGTATAGAATTGTTTGTATTATTATTATTATTATTATTATTATTATTATTATTATCATTATTAGCCAAGCTTCAACCCTAAGGAAGGGAAACAAATAAGGAAAAAGAAATAAAGGAAGGATATAACGAGAAGCCAAATGGGTATTGTATCATTAGAGAAATAATAAAAGCAAACTAATAACAAGAAAATATATCGAGCATGTTGATCTATCAACAAAAATAATAAAATACCTATTGTTAGAGACAATAGGACAAAAGAAAACAAAGACATTTTGGCTGTGGCCTTCAGGGAAGATATTATTTTTTTTTCATAGGTGGTCGATTCCCAAAGCAGATCACTGCAAGAATTTAGTGAGGAAGAAGGTATACTATCAAGACGAAAATATAGCACCATGTGTTTTTGTCTTTAGATACACATCGGCCTTAGTAAATTTAACAAAGATAGACTTTTTCGTTTTCCGAAGCCTCTTGAAGGTACTTGGCGTTCACTACGTAGTCCCAAGACCTTGCGTAGTCCTAGTCAATGATATCGAGGTTGTTTGATTTACGTTCAGCAGCCATACTGACGACATTTGGACAAGTGATGCTGTGATCAGGATCATCGGGTTAACATGGATTTGTATACATCCCAACACACCAGAGATCAGTGACTTAACAGTACTACCACGTACAAGATAATCAGATAAAAACAAAGGGCGTTTGATTTGCGGCCCCAGGACGAGAAATTGTCATTGTAAATACCATCCTCTTTATGGTCATCCCGATGAATTAAGGAACGCTTGACTCATGTGCATTATTATTATACTAAGGTCTATCTGTAGACCTGGTATTATACAACATGCAAATTTATAAACGGAATGTGTCCCGAGTTCGTTTTGGAAAAAGAAATAACATGTAAATGAGAGCCGTATCGATCGTGCTTTCATCATTGTACTTGTATAATAATCGCAAAGAAGAACAAAACAATAAAAGATGAAGACATAACATCAATAAATTATACCAGTAGATGTAACCTAATAATTTTGTGTTGACTGTGGTAAAAAATAATTGATTAATATTATTAAATGACGAGATACAGGGCAAAGAGGAATGGGGTAGCTTGAAACCAGTTTCAAATTACCCGGGGGTAGCTTGAAACCGGTTTCAAATTACCCCCTGGGGTAGATTGAAACGGGTTTCAAATTACCCCTGGGGGTAGCTTGAAACTGGTTTCAAGTTACCCCCCCCCCACCCCCCGTACCCTGAAACCGGTTTCAAACTACCAGGGAGTAAGATTTGGAAGGGGTAATTTGAAACCGCTACACCAGGGAGTATTTAAAGCCAAGATCCATAACTATAGTTCTTGGAATCTTATTTAATGTTCTTAGATCTTTACAGTGGTTCCTTATTAAGATTCAATGAATAAGCTCTTTTTGTTAATGGGTCCTTATCGAAGGGTATGTATTCACCTCTCGTCTGCTTCTTAGTTTGTTTATTTGTGTGCTTGTTTGTAAGCAACTTTACACAAAAACTATTGTACTTATTTTGACCAAACTTGATACTCATGTTAAGTGTGACCAAAAGATAGATCTGCAACATCTTGGATAAATTACATTAGAGTACAAAAATGCAGCTGTACTTTGAAAAGGTTTTTTTTTTTTTTAACTTAACGAAATAAAACTACCTGGCCAATTTCAACAAACCTTAGTGGACATGTGGGGATATGAGTTAAAGACAGATCCATAAGATAAAAAAAAAGAAATATATCGAAGTACAAGTACGCAGTAGAGTTAAGAGGAAAACAATAATTCTCTCTTATGAGTGGCCCTCTAGTTTTACCTGTAAAGTGACTTCCCAGCAATAGCCTGTAATTTCTATGAAGAAATGTTGCTTACGACTGCCACTTAATACGTTGTGATTGTGTTATTGTAATTGCTTTGAGAACTTGCAAGTTCGTTTACGCTTACACACTTGCATTACTCATTATTCTCAGTGGGAATCATAAGGTAATGATTAGGGAAAATGAAGATCTATGTATAATTCTGATAATTTTCACGACGCATTAAGTTGAGAGAGAGAGAGAGAGAGAGAGAGAGAGAGAGAGAGAGAGAGAGAGAGAGAGAGAGAGAGAGAGAATCAATTGAAAAATGCAGACAAAAAGATTGTTATAAACCTTATTCAGATGTAAATTTTACCGCACGTCTTTTACACTCGGCCACTGTAATGCTATTGCTTTTTTATCTCTCGCTCTCTCCTGCACTGATAATAAAAAAACCTGTTTAAGCTTGCCATCGTATGTTTTATATTGTTTGAATTTTTGTGGTATTCTTGCTCTCAACTGGTTGCATATAAGCTCGTTATTTGTTGAATAAACTTAATTTGCATTTTGAGCTGATAAAAGTATTCCTAAATTGTTTCCATTTTATTTTAATTTAAAGTCCTTTAAAATGACAACGTTGGATACAGGGGAAAGTAGTGATAATATGAATATGGGATAAGTTCCATGACCTTATAAATGACGGTGTTTTAATAGTATGTTGGAAACGTCCGTGACTTGCAATCCGTGGCTCGAGAGTAAGAGGCCCGCTCAAGACTCAAAGTTTCCAGTAATGTAAGCTAGGGAAAGGGCCCCGACTTATAGGGCTACCTACTGAATTATCAGTAGTTATCGCCTGGCCTTCCATGGTCCTAGCTTTAGGGGAAAATGTACTTGTTTTCTAGGCTAATACCGCTCATGAGGTTAAAATTTTTAAAGGTATAAGAGGGTTGAATTTGTTTATCGCAAATATGTTTTTCTTTGTGATTAATGTTATGTTTCAAAGAATGTATTCTCTTTTGCTTGAACAAAATAAGATTATTAGAATTTATAGTTTCACGAGATTGTCGTTTCTTGAGCTTACATGTATAAGTGAAATCATGAAAACCGAGAAGTTTGTTTCTATAGCCACTTGCTGTTTTATACAATAATAAGATTCCCAGTTATATCGAATTATGGTCCACAATTGAGCGTTTTATGGTTGTAGTGTGTATGTGTGTGCGTGTGTGTCTGTGTGTGTCTCTGTCTGTCTGTCTGTCTGTCTGTGTGTCAGGATGCTGTACTCGTAAACGAGAAAGAGCAAATACACTGCGATGCAAGTTTTGTCTTAGGAAAGACATGTAGCAGGTTATCGCACTTACAGCCTTTCTCTTGAAAGAATTTAATTCGAGGTTTTATTAACGTAGGCTACAGAGTTCTGCTAACTACGTAATACCACGTAATACCATCTGCTGTGTAAAAAGAGTATTGCAGATCTTCCCTTTTACATCTGGTAACGATGACCTAAGGCCTCGCAAAGCACCTCATTACTGTTCATTACTGTTATATTGCAGAATGTTGAGATGTCTCTATTCTTTGACTATTCATTTCAGAAGAACTCCCGAAGTCATGCCCTGGGTAATAACTGGTGAAACCCGTTTTCTTAATTTATGAAATTCTTGCTGGATTTTATGTATTGAATATCTTAGTTTCATATTGTATGTTATTCAACTGCGCAGAACTATTTTATCGGTATAACGCCCGTGTATTTATTTATTTTTTTTTTTTTTTGCGTTCATCGCGATCCGGTGTAGCAGGAAATTTCCCCCCCCCCCCCCCGACTGAAATTCCCCCCGGGAAAATTAGCCTAGGCTAGATTCCCCCCCCCCCCCCCACCCCACACGCGGAAAAGCAGCCCAGGCTGTTATTCCCCCCGGTGTAAGGGTTTCAAGTTACCCGCAGTTTCATACTACCCCCGGTAACTCGAAACCAGTTTCAGATTACCGGGGGGGGGGAGGGTTAGTTTGAAACCAGTTTCAAGTTATCCTCCCTGTTTTCAAGTTACCCCCTCATCAGAATGATAAATAATTCATGTGACATCGCAAATATGTCGCAGCAGTAGGAAAAGTAGTTTTATTTTGTATTCAAGACCAAATACTGTGTATTACTGAATTAAATGACGCGTTAAAAGTCACTGTAATTTAAGGTTTTGTGATAAAGGCGAGGTAAAATTTTATTTTATTTCATTGTTCGTGTGATTGTTGATATTTTCGTATCTAAGACCTAACGTGTCATATAATTCATTGATACACAATATTTGAAGTTACAGACTGTCATTTAAGGTTTAGTGAAAACGGTGAGGTAAAACTTCATTTTATATCAGTGTGCGCGTGATTGTCGAGATTTTTTTCTCCTTTTTTTTGTTATCTCCAATAGATTCCATTCATGTGCTTTAGGTGCATGAGCTTCGGACGGCAATATGGCTGGAGAAATTGACACAAAAATCACTCCGAATAAATGGTGTTGATTATTTCATTATTTATACAAATGCATATATCTATCTATCTCTCTATCTATCTATCTATATATATCTATATATCTATCTATATATATATATATATATATATATATATATATATATATATATATATATATATATATATATATATATATATATATATATATATATACACATCTTTTGAACAAGGGCAGCCAGCGTGCAGCTTAAGGTGTCAATCACCAAAACTCATTTGCGGCAGTGCCGATTCTCCCTAATCCCGATGCTTTCGCTTCACTAAGACAAGGGAAGGAAAATGACAAACTAGGAGATATGGCATACACGTTGCCACACCTTCACTGGGTCATTCTTCTTCTTCTTCTTAGATTGCCTAGTCCTTTTGACTAGACACGGGCTCTTGCTTACGCAGCCCGTCTGTGGTATGGGGATATATGTGCTGGGTTTAACCTTTATTATATTAAAAGAGCACAGGATAGGTGATTTGTGGACATCCACCTGGAAACGGCCGCAGCCCTGCAGGTCTGACCCTCCTGGCAGCGGGGCCTTGACAATATGTCTGCACCCACGTGTTATTACAGGCTGCTCTGCCCCTAGAGCGTAGCCTGTTATGGTTCCTGTGAAGCAGGGGCCTTGTTTTACTTATATATTCCCGTATAACTGCCGAGGGTCAGAGTTGGGCTGCTCAGGTCGGGGAGGCAAAGTATGGTTGCTGCAACTAGGTGTCTCTTGTTCTACTTATCGGGGACCGGCCCCTGGAGCCACGAGCGGAAAATTCTTTAGTCGTAGGGAAAGAGGTATAGTAGCAAGTCCCATGGGAGTAGGAGGTCATGGGAAGGAGGGTAAAGGTAATGAGTGGGAGGTAGGAACTTTTGGGGTATACAGTATCCCCTGGAAAATTCTTTAAGTCGTAGGGAAAGAGGTATAGTAGCAAGTCCCATGGGAGTAGGAGGTCATGGGAAGGAGGGCACAAGTATTGAGTGGGAGATAAAAATTTTTGGGGCATACAGTATCCCCTGGAAAATTCTTTAGTCGTAGGGAAAGAGGTATAGTAGCAAGTCCCATGGGAGTAGGAGGTCATGGGAAGGAAAGTACAGGTATTGAGTGGGAGATAGAAACTTTTGGATCTTACAGTATCCCCTGGAAAAAAGAACACGCAGTTATATTAGACAAAGTTACATGAGGTTTAAGGGTGATAAATCACATAGGCGGTGGGTACAAGGAGAGATAGGCTGTGTATGCTGGGATGTTTTCTAGGATATTCTTGGTTACTGCTTCTGCTGTAATCGGTGGATGGTTGGGTAGGTCTTGACGAAGGAGCGCAGTGCTGGGGCAGTGGAGGAGATAGTGATCCAAAGGGTCACCGGCTGGTTGTGCTTCACAGTGTTGGCAAGGGCGTACTTCGTCACCGATGATTTGCCAGCAGCATTTATAGCCCAGTCTGAGGCGATGGGTGATGACGGCTATTCTCCTATTTGTGTCCCTTGTGATATCATGTGGGTCCATATCAGTTACCTGTGTGTACCACCTGGCAGTCATGGAACCTCCCAAGGCTGCGTCGCGTACATCAGACCTAACTCTGGAAAGACAGTTTTGGATTAGTAGATTTTTAATTTGTTTAAGAGATTTACTGAGGCTTACCCCTATGGAGGTGCACTTCAGTGCCTCATTTGCTAGCCTGTCTGCGGGATCCAGTTGAGGGTGATTTTGCGACCCCTCTGAGCATGGATCTGTGCTGTAGCTCTGATGGTAGAGAGCAAGCGCACGTTCTCTTGTAGTTTATTGTTGGAGATGGCCTGTATCGCTCCTTTGGAGTCTGTATGGATGGTAGTGTCTCCTTGCTTACCCAGAGAGTCAGCAAGCGCCTTGGCTATGGCCACGAGTTCAGTCTGTAGGGTGGAGGCATGATCTGACAACCTCCAGTTGGCAACATAGTTATTTGAGACGACGGCGGCACCCGTAGCAGGTATGCTCCGGTCCACCGACCCGTCTGTAAAGTAATTGTTATTGGCCCAAGTTTGCCTTACTGCTTGGTTGGCCGCTTGTAACAGTAGTTGGGGAGGGCATAAGGCTTTGGTGGAGGGGAGGACAGTGAAATTGGTGGAAATTGGGTCGGGGACCCATGGGGCTGGGGGGATGTACAGATCATGAACGTTGTCCACCCTCAGAACCGAGACGATCTGCTGCGCTCCCATCCTCCTGATTGCTTGCAGAATTCGTCCGGCATATGTGGGGGGGGGGTCTAGATCTTCATGCAGGTCTAACAAACCTCTCAGTTTGTTGCTGAGGGGAGATGCCCTACCTGCTTTGATGGTCTTGCACACAGTGGCGCAGAGCCTTATATCCACTCTGTTGGCTAATGGCATTAGGCTGGTCTCGGCCCGCAAAAGTTGCAGCCTAGTCCACATAGGGGCCCCTGTAATGAGTCTCATACCGTTGTTTTGGATGACCTCCAGAGAGGAAAGCAACCCGGTCTGCAGGCCAGTCAGTGACGGGGCTGCATATTCCACCTGTGAGGCAATAGCCTGCACGTAGAACCTTCTGAGTAGCAGGTGGGAGGCTCCCTTACTTAGGGAGGTGATCCTTTTCATGGCTGTGAACCGGGTTAAGATCCTATGTTTGAGGTACTTGACCTGGCTTGTGGGTGATAGGTGACGGTTTATCATGATTCCGAGGTACCTATAATCGTTAACCCACTCGATAGGAGTGTTGTTAATGATTAGTCTGGGGGGCTCGAAATCATGCTTAACCGCCATGGCCTTGGTTTTTGCCGAGTTGATCTTAAGGCCCAGCTCCCTGCACCCCCCATTAATTATGTCTAGGGCGCTCTGCATCGCTCTGGTCCTGTTCTGTACGAAGTAGGGGCAGGCAATACAAATGTTATCCGCATAGATGAACATTTCTATACCCCTAGGTAGGTCCAGGTTGAGGAGGTTTTCAATGAGGAGATTGAAAAGGAAGGAGCTGAGAATTCCTCCCTGTGGTGTGCCATTTTCGAAGGGAAGAAAGGGTGATGTGGCCCCTTGGAACGATACTCTGGCCTCCCTGTAATGGAGGTATTGTTTAACCCACGATAGGAGATGACCCCTGACCCGCTTCTCTACCAGGGAGAAAAGGATAGCACTGGCGTTGGCGAGTTCATAGGCCTTTTCCAGATCGATAAAGGCGATCAGGGCTTTCCCATTGTTGACGGTGGCCAGGACATCGGCGATGCATTCGTGTGTTCCAATACCTTCTGTGAACCCATATAGCCTGGGATGCAGCTTACCGACGTTCCACTTGAGCCGGTTGAGGACCATCCTCTCCGCAACCTTCTCAGTGCAGCTAATAAGGGCAATAGGCCGGTATGAGTTCTCTTCTTGTGGTTTGGGAATTGGCTGAATGTTCTGTTGGCTCCAGGTGATTGGCCTACATCTATCACTATACGTCTTATTTATAAGACGAAGGTAGAAAGCATGTGCTGGAGCCCCCATGTGACATAGCATACTGTACGTAATGCCGTCGATGCCTGGCGCGGTATTTTTGGCTTTGGCAAGAGCCCTCTCTAGCTCCTCTTTTGTGAAAGGGGAGTCAGTGCTGTCACCGAAGCCACACGCCGCATTGATCATGGTAGTCCTGATTGGGAGGAGTTCCTCCTGCCTTCGCCTGGTAGGAAGGGGAAGGTTGGTCGACTTAGCACGGTCCGCAAACTCTTGCGCTATTCTGTTGGCCTCGCCAGGAGGATCTGGATGGGCTGTCCTATTGGTACGGGTTTTCCCAACGACTTTGTTGAAGAAACTCCAGATCCTCCTCAGGGAAGTGAAACCGTTCACCTCCGAGCACCACTCTAGCCACTTCTGTTGTCTGACCTCAGCAGCCACTGCCACCGCATGGTCTGTGACATGGATGAGGGTTCTATATAGCTCGTCGGTGCGATGGCGCCGAAAGAGCTTGCGGACCCTGTTGACTCTCTTGTTCATTTCCCTAATCCGTGGGTTGTAGTACCAGGCGTCTTTGTGATTTGACCTAGGGGCTTTCCTGAGGGGCATAGAACCATTTGCCGCCTTATGGAGCTCGGATATAAACAGGTCCTGGAGGTGATCAATACTTTCCGTGGGGTCTGGCTCGTACCCGCTGGCCCAGTCCGTCATGTGGCGGGCGAACAGGTCCCACTTGGCCAGATCCGGGTTCCACCTTCGCGGGGGCGGAGGGGTAGGTGGCAGTTTCTCCAACTGAACAGAAAACTGGATGCCAAAATGGTCGCTGGTGAGGACGGGGTGCAGGCCCCAGGAAGAGCCTCGGACTAGGTTGGCAGATACAAGGGTAAGATCGAGACGGCCTCCGTCTCTGTGGGTGGCATAACTTATGTCATTGAGCAATTTGACTGTGGGGAAATCGTCTAACAGGTTAGCTAGGTGGGCGCCTGTAGGGTTAACTCTCTGCGTGGAGTTTAGAAAGGCGTGGTGTGCGTTGAAATCGCCGGCAATCACCGAGGTATCTGTATCTGCGTCTGCGAAAAGGAGTGTGGCATCGATGTCTTTATGTGGAGATTTGTATATATTATGGATTTTGAGTGTTGTGTTGGCTAAAGTGATTTCAATACTGAGTGTCTCCGCCTCGTGGCAGTCGATGTTATCAATGGCTCTGGATGGTATTGTGTTCTTAACTAGTGTCATTAAACCCCGTGTAGTGTCTGTCTGGTGTGCTCTGTATGTTTTGTAGTCTTTAAAAGAGAAGGTTTGTTGTTCTGTAAGAATTGTCTCTTGTAATAGAATGATATCTGTCTTGTGTATAAGTGTCTGGGTCTGCAGGAAGGCGTATTTCTGTCTGACGCTGCAAATGTTCCAGGAAAGGAAGGTTAGGGTGTCCTGTGTTGGTTGTGGCTCCTGTGTATATGTTGTGTCCGCGAAATTAACTGGTTGGGTTGCAGAACAGGGACCTTAGGTAGTCACAAGCTGGTTTCCAGCTAGCTAAAATGAACATTTGAAGAATTTCGTTGTAATACTGTGGAATCATTGCTTGTACGATGCTGCAAATTTCTAAAGCGGATTTGTTTAAGTACGTGTCTAGGAAATAGTTTACCATCGGTTTAACAACCATTGTCCATCCTAAACTGCTCAATTTGCTTGCTGGCGCTGCGGGTGTGTCTGCACATTCCGCTGCTTGGTGGGTAGGGGCAGAGTCAGGACTGGAGTGTGTTGGAAAAGTATCCCGTGTCGGTACTGGCACTCGATTGGAGGAGGGAGGAGAGCTCTCCAGAGAGGGAGGAGGGGGGGGTATATCTTGCACTCTCTTAGTTAGAATTTGGGAAGGGACAGGGGGGGAACGGGACGGGACAGTAACCGGGGGGGACATCTGGGGGGGAGGGTTAACCGGAACTGAAGGTTCCCTAGGGGTTGGAGGATTTACTGGTGTGTCAGGCTGCTCCGAGGTGGTTGGGGGGGGACCTGGTGGGCCACAGGGGGGGGGAATGTCCGGGTTAGGGCCGACTTCGGTAGGGGGGGAGATTGACGGGGCTGCTGTCTCCCTGAGGGGGGGATGGGGCACTGGTGGAGGAGTGCTTGGTCTGGAAACTTTGCTAACTGATACAGTGGCTGTCACAGCCGCGTAAGAGGGCTGGGGTATCATAATCGCGTGAGAGGGCTGGGATGCTCTGTTGGGAGGGGCTGTGGCGGGTGCCAGCGGGGGTGCCACTTCTTGGGGTCGAGGTTCCTGAGGGGAGTTTCGGGGTTGAGGGGCCCTAGGGACGTTGGAGGCTCTAGGGTGCCTCTGGGTTCTAGGGGGGGCAGGAATCCCCGTTATTCTTGCCCTTACTCTGTCGACTGCCTGCAGCCTGGATGGACACCTACCATTCCAAGCGTGGTGGTCTTGTTTGTAGCTTGGGCACTTGGGTATGACTGTTTCCTTCCTCCTCAGTCTTTTTATGCATTCTTCCGAGTCGTGGGGACCAGAGCAGGCTCCGCAGGTAATGTGCCGGGACCTGCACAGCCTTTCGGGGTGCCCGTATTTTTGGCACTTGAAGCACCTGGCTGGTTCAGGTATGTAAGGCACTAGGCGGTATGTGCCCCACTTGCCTAGGTCGAGCCACTCTGGGGTATCCTTCAGGACCCAGCATTGAACTTTGTATGCCGGCTCTTTTGCCCTCGTTTGGAATCTGTGGGTTCTCACTACTTTTGGGTGGTCATCAATGATGTCCGTTCCCAGTGCCGGGGGGAAACCTCGCAGCACTTTGATTGCATCATGTCCTCCTTTGCTGATTTCCTCAAAATGTGGCACTCCACGGAGGAAATTTTCTGCTTCGTCATTGAGGGGGATGATGTCAAGGGCTGCATTGTCGTACGGCGTAATTGTAATGCTTAATTCTGGGTGTTTGGTCTCAAACTCCCGTACCCGAGTATATGCATCCTTTTCCTGGGTTTTTCTGACCCGGAAAACTGATCTGTTTCCACTGTTGGGTTTAGGGTTAACCCTTTTTTTCTTCCTCTTTGTCTGGGTTATAAAGCCCTCCTGGGAGGCAAAGAGGTCCTCTTCCGACACATTTCCTGTAGCCTGTGTCTTATTTTCATTTGATGGCACTCTGCTTTCTAATATTCTGCTACGGGCACTGACACTGGCATTGGCACTGGCACTGTCACTGGCACTGACACCGGCCCTGTCACTGGCACCGACACTGGCACTGTCCCTAACACTGGCTCTGGCACCAGCACTGGCACTAACACTGGCATTGACACCGGCACTGGCACTTTCACCAGCACTGGTCCCGGCTCTGACACCGGCACTGACACTGGTACTGGCACTGTCACTGGCACCGACACTGACACTGTCACTGGCACTGACACCGACACCGGCACTGACACTGGCACCGTCACTGGCACTGACACCGACACCGGCACTGACTCTGACACCAGCACTGACACCGGCACTGGCACTGACACAGACACTGGCACTGTCACCAGCACTGGCACTGACACTGGCACTGTCACTAGCACTAACACTAACTCTGACACTGGCACTGGCACTGACCCCGGCACTGACACTGGCACTGTCACTAGCACTGATTCTGACACCGGCACTGTCACTGGCACTGCCACCGACACCGGCACTGACACTGGCACTGTCCTTAGCACTGTTTCTGACACCAGCACTGACACTGGCACTGTCACTAGCACTGTTTCTGACACCAGCACTGACACTGGCACTGGCACTGACACCGACACTGGCACTATCACTGACACTGGCACTGGCACTGTCACTGAGGGCAATTCCCTCTTCACATTCATGATCACTTTCACTTCTGCTTATGTTTGAAACACTGTCACTGCCACTTCCACTTTCACTTTCACTTTTATTCTCACTATCGTCTTCACTTCCACTTTCATTTTCATTTCTATCATCACTGTTATCATCACTAACACTGCTCGATCTTTTCCTTGGGGCACTGTTTGGTGTATCACTGTTTGTCTTGATTACCTGAAAATCACTGGGGCTGCTGCAACTGCTATTGCTATCGCTACTGACACAAAAATTGCTGCTAAAGCTACTGACACTGATATTGGCAATGGTTTCTGGGGGTTCTTGACTGGGGGATCTGATAATTAATTCTCTGTTATAGGGGGGTTCTACTGGGGTCTGGTCACTTTTAGGGGAAGAAACTACAACGTTACTCATGGTAATAATACCCTTAAGGGGTGTGGATACCCTGGACTGAGCCCCGAGGCAGGCATGGGACATAAAAGAATTACTGTTACAAACCTCGATCTCTGAAAGATGTAGTGAAAGGCCCGTAGAGTTCGCGCCGCCGTCGCTCTCGTCGTCGTCAAGGAAGGAAATGGGGTGGGGGGTGGGCGGCCGGGAGGTATGGGAGGGGTTGGCTGAGTCGTCTACGGGATCTGAGGGGTCTGGGGGGCGGGTAGGGGAGTCAGGCGGCGGATCATCCAGCTGGGAGGATAGGGAATCCTCCCCAAAGTCCGCCATACTGGCGAAAATAAACACTTGATATTCTGTACACTGAGTAAAGAGGGCACAATTACGAGTGGTATAGGGAACCAAGTTACACTGTTACGCCTACAGCGAACACGCAAGCGGGAGACTCACTGAGAGTCTCACCTTATAACCTATTAAATGCATGAAGATTAGCTTCCTCGTTCACTGTCTTACACAATAGGCTTCCGTAAAAACCATGGTAAGTTCTCAGCGTCGTGTTTTTTCGCTCAGAAGAAAGAAAAATGGCATACAATGTCTATCAGTTTTTTTAAATGGGAAAATGATAATGTAATTGTTAAATTCGTAATTGACCAAACAATCAAACGTGTCACAGATGCACCCAACATATAAAAAACGACTTTGTTTCAGATTTGCAAGGATAATTGGTTCAAGGGTATTAAGCATACTGATAACATTATAAAGGAAGACATGGAAATGGTCTGAATTAAGTAATTCGTTGAATCTTTTGTGATAGCACTAACTTCATCTGACGAAGATACCATAACCACATTTGCTAACACAACCCTTGTTGTAAAAAAATTTTGTCTCTTAATTAAATAAATTCTAAATCAATATAATCACCTATGCAAATATACCATATTAAACATAGTTAATTAAATCCTTTGTAAAGAATCCTGTCTTTTAATAATCAATCAGAATTGAGAACTGAATTCTTTTGATATCAAAATTAGGATTATTTTTGTTAGTATGATAATTATTTTATAACAATTTTGCTCTTTGTTATATTCAAGAGTTTCAACTTGTCACCACGTAGTTGCAAACAAAAAGAGCAAAGAAGATAATTTGGAGTGGGTATCAAATTAAAATATTATATTCTTAGACCGTTCAAATCCGGGTGGATTACTTATTAGCTGACCCTTTTCTCCTTTTCTTGGCTCGCCCATAGATTAAAGCGGTCAAACCAGGGGTGCTTTGAAAATGACCCAAGAGAACTGGCAATGCCGCTATTGGGCTCCGAGTTTGCTCTTAAAAGGGTTTAACTATACCGATAGATGCAATATAACAATAGAACTCCTTGTGTCTATATAAATATGTTTATTCTTATATTCTGTCAGTGATAATGCATAGTAACTTCGTAGTATTTGGATGCTATGCACGTGAAAAATAAAAGCTCAAATATAAATTACCAACATGCATGTTGTCGTGAAGACAGAATTGGCGTTGTGTAAGCTACTGTTAGCTCGATTCAATTTAAACCAGAGGACTTTAAAGATGATATGAAGTCTCGATTACTAGGTATTGCTGTTTTGTCATTTGATGAAATGAGTAATGAGAAAGAATGGAGCTATGACAAAGGGGCAGAAGTCTTGTATAAACCGCGTGGAAATGTACAGGTGACTATTATTATTATTATTATTACTATCCAAGCTACAACCCTAGTTGGAAAAGCAAGATGCTATAAGCCCAGGGGCTCCAACAGGGAAAAATAGCTCAGTGAGGAAAGGAAATAAGGAAATAAATAAATGAAGAGAACAAATTAACAATAAATCATTCTAAAATAAGAAACATCAAAACAGACATGTCATAAAATAAACTATCAACAACATCAAAAACAAATATGTCATAAATAAACTATAAAAAGACTATGTCTGCCTGGTCAACAAAAAAGCATTTGCTCCAACTTTGAACTTTTGAAGTTCTACTGATTCAACCACCCGATTAGGAAGATCATTCCACAACTTGGTCACAGCTGGAATAAAACTTCTAGAGTACTGCGTAGTATTGAGCCTCGTGATGGAGAAGGCCTGGCTATTAGAATTAACTGCCTGCCTAGTATTACGAACAGGATAGAATTGTCCAGGGAGATCTGAATGTAAAGGATGGTCAGAGTTGTGAAAAATCTTATGCAACATACATAATGAACTAATTGAACGACGGTGCCAGAGATTAATATCTAGATCAGGAATAAGAAATTTAATAGACCGTAAGTTTCTGTCCAACAAATTAAGATGAGAATCAGCAGCTGAAGACCAGACAGGAGAACAATACTCAAAACAAGGTAGAATGAAAGAATTAAAACACTTCTTCAGAATAGATTGATCACCGAAAATCTTGAAAGACTTTCTCAATAAGCCTATTTTTTGTGAAATTGAAGAAGACACAGACCTTATATGTTTCTCAAAAGTAAATTTACTGTCGAGAATCACACCTAAAATTTTGAAAGAGTCATACATATTTAAAGAAACATCAATACTGAGATCCGGATGTTGAGGAACCACCGTCCTTGACCTACTTACAATCATACTTTGAGTTTTGTTAGGATTCAACTTCATACCCCATAATTTGCACCATGCACTAATTCTAGCTAAATCTCTAAGGGATTCACCAACCCTAGATCTACATTCAGGGGATGGAATTGATGCAAAGAGAGTAGCATCATCTGCATATGCAACAAGCTTGTTTTCTAGGCCAAACCACATGTCATGTGTATATAGTATGAAAAGTAATGGGCCAAGAACACTACCCTGTGGAACACCAGATATCACATTCCTATAATCACTATGGTGCCCATCAACAACAACTCTTTGAGATCTATTACTTAAAAAATCAATAATAATGCTAAGAAACGACCCACCCACTCCCAACTGTTTCAGTTTGAAAACAAGGGCCTCATGATTAACACCGTCAAAGGCAGCACTAAAATCAAGGCCAATCATACGAACTTCCCGACCACAATCAAGGGATTTCTGTACAGCATTGGAGATTGTAAGAAGGGCATCACATGCTCCAAGGCCTTTACGAAAACCAAATTGCAAACTAGGGAGTAGATGATTACCTTCAGCAAACCTATTAAGACGTTTTGCCAGAAGACGTTCAAAAACTTTAGATAATATGGGAGTTATGGAAATTGGGCGGTAATCAGTTGGACTTCGGCTACCACAAACACATTTACATAGAGGAATAACATTACCAATTCTCCAACAAGTGCTAAAAGCTCTTCTTCTTGCTAAATTGCGCAAAATAATAGATAACTTTGGAGCTAAAAAATCTGCTGTCTTTATAAAAAACAAAGGAAAAATACCATTTGGGTCTATACCTCCATAAGCATCAAGGTCCATCAACAGAGCTTTAATCTCACGAGATCGAAAAGCTAAACTAGTTAGTTTAGCCTCAGGAAAACAGGAATGAGGAAGTTCAAGTTTTTCATTACTCTGTTTACTGTCAAAAACATCAGCCAAAAGGGTTGCCTTTTCCTTTGGACAGTGAGTGACTGAGCCATCTGGTTTAAGTAAAGGAGGAACTGTTGCATCTACACCAAAGAGTGCAGATTTAAGGGTAGACCACCATTTATGTTCCTGAGTTGTACCAGAAAGTGTTTCTTTTATGGTTAAATTGTACTCCTTTTCAGTTGAGGCATAAACTCTCTGAGCAAAAGCTCGAAGCTGAGTATAGTTGTTCCAGGTCAAATCCGATCTGTTACCCTTCCAAAGTTGATAGGCCTCCTGCTTCTCCAAAAAAGCACGTCTACAATCATTATTGAACCACGGTTTGTCCTTCACTCGGTACCTTAGCACACGAGAAGGGATACGCCTATCAATTATGTTGACTAGATTCTCATTCAAAGGGACAACAGGATCTACACTATTATATAATTGTGACCAATTCAAGCACAAAAGATCATGTAAAATCCCATTCCAGTCTGCTTGGGATTTCATATAAATTTTACAAGAATATGATATATCAGGGACAGGCTGCTCAGTCTTCACTAATAATGAAATTAAGGCATGATCAGATGTCCCGACTGGAGAACCAACCTTACCAGTTATAACGCCAGGGGAGTCAGTGTATACAAGGTCCAAGCAATTACCAGACCTGTGAGTAGCTTCATTTATGATTTGCTCACAGCCTGATTCAGAGGCAAAGTCTAAAGCTCTTAAGCCATGGCGATCGGTAGGAGAGATAGAAGTTAACCACTCCCTATGGTGAGCATTAAAATCACCAACAAAGACAAAAGAAGCCTTTCTATCATCTTCTTGTATCTTAGCCATAATGGTAAGAAGACAATCAAAGATAGAATCATCCATGTCTGGATTCCGGTAGATCGAACATAAGTAAAAGTTGTTATGCCTGCCACAAACTTTTATTACCTGAATCTCATGACATCCACATTGATAGCAGGACTTATGAGAAGCAGGGTACTCGGTCCTAATATACACCGCCATTCCCCTGGCCCTAGGGATGGCATCACGTTTCAACATTATTGGCTTCTTGAAACCAGTTATAAGGAGCTCAGATGAGTGCCTCATATTAGAAACCAAAGTTTCTGAGCACAAAAGAATATCATGCTGTCTGGACGCAACTGTAAGGTCTTGGATATTTGCATGAAGACCACGAATATTGCAATACAGAAGACGACATTGACGAAATCTAGGACGTACTGGTCCAGGATTTCGCTCAATGTCTCCAGACAGCATAAGAATTAATAGAAATAAAAAAGAGACATCATACTTAAAAACTAGATTAACAAGAATTATAACAAAAACAATACGTACAGAATTATAAACAAAGTGATTGATGATACCCATAGACTATAGTAAAAAGTCGGAAAAACTGGTCAACATGGAGGAGCCGATACACCATGCAAGGCTAAATACCCTCCAGGATAGCCACTTCAACTGAAGGGAGGACAGTAAGGATGGTTTTGAGAAGAAAAAGAATCAGAAAAAGGAAAAGACAACCTCTTGATAAACCACCAGGCATCCATGGCCCTTCTATTAAGCCTGCCCAACACACCATTTAAAAAAAAACAAGAGGAAGAAAAAAAAATAAGATAGAATAGTGTGCCTGAGTGTACCCTCAAGCAAGAGAACTCCAACCCAAGACAGTGGAAGACCATGGTACAGAGGCTATGGCACTACCCAAGACTAGAGAACAGTGGTTTAATATTGGAGTGTCCTTCTCCTAGAAGAGCTGCTTACCACAGCTAAAGAGTCTCTTCTACCCTTACCAAGAGGAAAGTACACTGAACAAATTGCAGTACAGTAATTAACCCCTTGGGTGAAGAAGTGTTAAGTATCTCATTGTTGTCAGGTGTATGAGGAAAGACGAGAATATGTAAAGAATAGGCCAAACTATTCTGTGTAAGTGTAGGCAAAGAAAAAATAAGCCGTGACCAGAGAGAGGGATCCAATGCATTACTGTTTGGCCAGTCAAAGGATCCAATACCTCTCTAGTGGTAGTATCTCAACGGGCGGCTGGTGCCCTGGCCAACCTACTACCGTTGCGATGTCTTTTTTTTTTATGGTACATTTCAGGTAAAATTCTTAAACATTTTATCACTCAGTTTTTCAATAATTTTCCATTCGAGATCAACAACAGAGAAAAAAAAATCCATACACTAATCCATCACTTACTACTCTGAAAGATGGTTTAAATAGGATTTGATTTAGCCCATGATAACACACAGCTGCCTGCCTTTAGGCTAAAATCAGTAACAACAGTTGTGAGATATAACACAAGCTTTGTTCAATGTAATCCATAGAGGGCTGTAACGTGTAACGACTTTACCGTAGTCCATGGGTTTTCGTATACAGACAACCAATGTAAGTACAGTAGAAGCAAACAGCATTTACTGTATCTTGTTTTATTAAAACTGTTATAATTGCTTACAATCTTGCTTTATTGAAATTGTCAATTATTTACAGATATCATGAATGATATAGTATTTACAACATACATACAAATATATATATATATATATATATATATATATATATATATATATATATATATATATATTTATATATATTTATATATATTTATATATATTTATATATATATATATATATATATATATATATATATATATATATATATATATATATTATGTGTATACATATATACTTATGATCAATATGTTGATTATACCTTATATAATATCTGCTTGCAATATAATTATGAAATATTTCAAATAATGGAAAAAATAACCGTCAAAATCAAATTCCACCTCGTCTCCTTATCTCTGAAAAATATGCGCTCATGACTGGTAACGGAATTTCCGACATTTATTAGCTACGATATAAACATAAGACGGATAAAGGCTAGACATTAATAAACGATACCAATAGGTGAAACAGAACATGTATATACATATAACCTAATGATTTTGTTGACCCTGATCAAAACCAATTTATTAATATTCATAAATGATGAGATCCTGCGCAAAAACGAGGGGGATAGTTTGAAACCAGGGGGGTAGCTTAAAACCGGTTTCAAATTACCCCCCGGGGTAGCTTAAAACCGGTTTCAAGTTACCCCCTGGTAGTCTGAATCCGGTTTCAAACTACCGGGGGTGTAAGATTTGGAGGGGGTGATTTGAAACCGGTACACCGGGGGAATTTCAGCCCTAAGATATTCCCCCCCACTACCTAGCCCATTTCTCCCCCACCCTCCCTTACAGAGAAACTATTTTGATGAATTAAATAATCAATGGTAAGTTTGACAAAATATTAGGATATATATATATATATATATATATATATATATATATATATATATATATATATATATATATATATATATATATATATATATATATATATATATAGTGAAATCCTTACTCTTCTTTCATACTGTCCAGCAAAAAATAAAAAGAAAGTACATTTGATGCTAAAAGCACTATACATGAGAAAGGAGATGATACGAAATTCTGTTGTGTTACCAGAGATTATTAGCTTTTACACCTCACCAAGGATGGTGTCGACAGCTTTGACCATATATGCCACACATTGGACATGTGCTCGAAAAAAAAAAAAAAAAAAGTTGTTGGCCATTATGTTTGTTTAACTTGCTGGATATGATGGGAGTAAATTCTAGGGTTTTATTGCATGGTTCCTCATCAGCTGAAAGAGAAATTTTCAAGTACAGAAAGGCACATCTCAAAACAAATCACCGATTTATCATTAATTTTTTTACCCTAGGGACCATCTGTGCCCCAAGGTAGCATACAGACAAAGAAAAATAAGGGTAGCATTCTAGGGTTGAAAAGCAACTAAAATTAACGGAATTTTGGGGTTGTATTAATTAATTTATCCTTTTTTTCTTTGATTGTGGGATTGAATTACATTTAAGACAACTCCATGAGGCCTTGTAATTTTGTATTCCAAGGCAGGCAGTGTGGTACCCTTCATAACAAGACTCGCACTCGACCACTTCACGTCCATCTGCCGTAATTCTTGTACATTCTTGACATAGCCATGTCCCAGGAATGTCGTCGTCCTTTGCCTTAAGTGTTGCCTGAAGCGTTGTAATTGCATCTTCATCCATATATTTGTAAACACATTCAAGTGTTGTCTTTTCATGACAAGCATGCCAGGAAGCTTCTCTGGTCTTGTCTCTATTTCCTCTTCTGTGACTTGTATTCCTTCTGCTTCCACCCTTCTGACAGCTTTCTCACTTGCAAACATGAGTAAAATGACTCTGCTGGAATATGTAGGACTCCTTTTTGTTCAGGATATTGCTGCTGCTCTTTCACAGATGCGCTGAACGGTTCTGCTCCATTGATGTCATCTTCTTGCCTTAAACTGTTTGTGTCATTTTGTTTGTAGACCTTCAAATTCACTATGTGGTACAAGTTTTTCAGTTCTTTATTTGTTGAAACTTTTTTCAGTTTCGTGCGTCCTTTGCCTACTAGAGAAACAACTTCATACGGACCTACTAACGTTTCCAGAGGCCGTGTAATTGTGTGTGTGTGTGTGTTTTTTTTTTAAATAACTCCTAAAATAACTGATGGATTTCCATGATATCAAAGCAGGGAGCGCTTCATACAATGGCCTAATTTTGGGAAATACTGTGCATTGCCAATTACGTTCCTTTAACTATTTTACTTAAGAAAATGAGGCTAAAGCCAGTCTTAGCCACTTACACATTCGCAATAGTGATGACGTCCCTCAGTGACGTTGTTATAATGTTTCTTCCCTTGTACCTCCCATCCCCCGAATTGTTAAACGCCTGTTTAACTCCGTAGATAATTGTCATATGTCTTACCCCAAGCAATACGAAATTCTTTGTCAGTAAAAGTTCAGCATACTTGGTAATGTGATTCGTGACTTTAGACTTTACCTAAACACAAGACCAACCTTTTATATCTTACCCACTCACCAAGAATGAGACTTATGACAGGAGACGAAAGAAGCCATGCTAACCCTACACTTCGCACTTCAGGGGAGTGTTGGTAAAGCAATAGAAATATAGTTTTCTTTAGGTTAAGCCGTAGGACTCATTCTCCATACAACACAGGTTACTCGATACATCAATTGCCAGGAAGAAAATGACAGAGCATTGTTTGATATAATCTATCATATCAATTTCACCAGAGAGAGTAGCTTCAATTCCTTAGTAGGTAGACTTCTAAAAGATTGTCCATATAAGGGCATTGACATCGGCCATTTCATAATTTTTTTATATCACACACACACACACACACATATATATATATATATATATAATATACACACACACACATATATATATATATATGTGTGTGTGTGTGTATGTGTGTATATATATATATATATATACAGTATATATATATATATATATATGTATGTGTGTGTGTGTGTGTGTATATATATATATGATATATATATATGATATATATATGATATAATATATATATATATATATATGTATATATATATATGTATATATATATTATATCATATATATATATATATATACACACACATATATATATATACACACATATATGTATGTGTGTGTGTTCATACATACATAAGATTTATTATATTTCAACCTATAGTTTTATATATTTATTTTTTATAAGTACCAGTACCTATTTTTGTTAATTAAAGGGTATGTAACAAATATTATTGTGACTTTGTCACTGGAATTATACCAGACTTCAATTAATGAGCCAATCAACCTTACTTTGAGAAATCCATTGACGTTGTCTACATGCCAAGCTGATATGCTCGTATCAAAGTATTCATTAGCTTTGCTTTTCCAAAATAATGTTATCACCAATTGCTGGAAACCATAGATTTGAGGGATGAAAAAAAAAAAAAAAACAAGAAATGGACACTTGCACATTTTACTCATTATCACTCTCAAGGAAAAAAAGTGTTTTCTATTTCTACTAATGTTTTTATTTTATTTTTTTTTTTATTTTTTTTTTTAGTCGCAGATCTAAAATTTGTAGGAGTCAGAGTAGAATATCTCTCAGTGCGATTCCACCCCCCTGTT
>NW_027171999.1:45000-90000 GCF_036898095.1 Palaemon carinicauda
GCTCTTAGAGATTGAGTTAGAAGCCATGGCACCTGGCGAAGTTGAGATGCACCCGGACCTGACCCCCTGCCTGACCGACCCGATGAACCGGAAATGAAACACGTTGGACACTGATTCCGATGAGCAAGGAAGCCATCCCTGGACTGAGGTCAACATGAAGAAGAAACTTCCAAGAAGAAACAAGGAAACCCCACAGTTGAGAACAACAACCAGCCATCTCGGGAAAATAAAACCTACTTTTTCAGAATCCTGGCTGGAAACTCTAACGAGGCTTTCGAGGCTATTGCAGCCTTTGAACACAAACACAGGAACACTCAAATGGTTGAGTGCATAATATTTTTAAACAGACAGATTTGATTTCACTTAAGAATAAGGGGTTGTGTGCTTGATATTTATAAATTGACAGATTTCATTTTAATTAAGAATAACAGCTTGTGGACATATTTTTAAATTGACAGATTCCATTTTAATTAAGAATAACGGCCATGTGCATGATATTTTTAAATTGACAATTTTGATTTTAATTAAGAATAACGGGTTGTGAGCATGATATTTTTAAATTGACAGATTTGATTTTAATTAACAATAACGGCTTGTGTGATTTATATTTTTAAACTGACAGATTTGATTTTAATTAAGAATAACGACTGTATGCATGATATTTCTAAACTGACAGATTTGATTTTAATTAAGAATAACGACTGTGTATGATATTTTTGAATTGACAGATTTGATTTTAATTCAGAATAATGGCTTGTGTGCCTGATATTTTTAAATTGACAGATTTGATTTTAATTAAGAATAACGGCTTGTGTGTATGATATTTTTAAATTGACAGATTTGATTTTAATTAAAAATAACGGCTTGTGTGCATGATATTTTTAAATTGACAGATTTGATTTTAATTAAAAATAACGGCTTATGTGCATGCTATTTTTATATTAACAGATTTGATTTTAATTAAGAATAACGGCTTGAGTGCATGACATTTTTAAATTGACAGATTTAATTTTAATTAAGAATAACGGCTTGAGTCCCTGATATTTTTAAATTGACAGATTTGAATTTAATCAAGAATAACGGCTTGTGTGCCTGATATTTTTAAATTGACTGATTTGATTTTAATTAAGAATAACGACTTGTGTGCCTGATATTTTTAAATTGACTGATTTGATTTTAATTAAGAATAACGGCTTGTGTGCCTGATATTTTTAAATTGACTGATTTGATTTTAATTAAAAATTAATGGCTTGTGTGCATGATATTTTTAAATTGACTGATTTGATTTTAATTAAGAATAACGGCTTGTGTGTATGATATTTTTAAATTGACAGATTTGCGTTTTAATTAAGAATAACGGCTTGTGTGCCTGATATTTTTAAATTGACAGATTTGATTTTAATTAAGAATAACGGCTAGTGTGTATGATATTTTTAAATTGACAGATTTGACTTTAATTAAGAATAATGGCTTGTGTGCATGATATTTTTAAATTGACAGATTTGACTTTAATTAAGAATAACGGCTTGTGTGCATAACATTTTTAAATTGACAGATTTGATTTTAATTAAGAATAACGGCTTGTGTGCCTGATATTTTTAAATTGACAGATTTTATTTTAATTAAGAATAACGGCTTGTGTGCATGATATTTTTAAATTGACAGATTTGATTTTAATAAAGAATAACGGCTTGTATGTATGATATTTTTAAATTGACAGATTTGACTTTAATTAAGAATAACGGCTTGTGTGCATGATATTTTTAAATTGACAGATTTGATTTTAATTAAGAATAACGACTTGTGTGCATGATATTTTTAAATTGAAAGATTTGATTTAAATTATGAATAACGGCTTGTGCATGATATTTTCAAATTGACAGATTTGATTTTAATTAAGAATAACGGGTGTGTGCATACTATTTTTAAATTGACTGATTTGATTTTAATTAAGAATAACGACTTGTGTGCCTGATATTTTTAAATTGACAGATTTGATTTTAATTAAGAATAACGACTGTATGCATGATATTTTTAAACTGACAGATTTGATTTTAATTAAGAATAACGACCGTGTGTGATATTTTTGAATTGACAGATTTGATTTTAATTAAGAATAACGGCTTGTGTGTATGACATTTTTAAATTGACAGATTTGATTTTAATCAGAAATAACGGCTTGTGTGTATGATATTTTTAAATTGACAGATTTGACTTTAATTAAGAATAACGGCTTGTGTGCATGATATTTTTAAATTGACAGATTTGACTTTAATTAAGAATAACGGCTTGTGTGCATGATATTTTTAAATTGACAGATTTGACTTTAATTAAGAATAACGGCTTGTGTGCATGATATTTTTAAATTGACAGATTTGATTTTAATTAAAAATGACGGCTTATGTGCATGCTATTTTTATATTAACAGATTTGATTTTAATTAAGAATAACGGCTTGTGTGCCTGATATTTTTAAATTGACAGATTTAATTTTAATTAAGAATAACGGCTTGTGTGCATGCTATTTTTAAATTGACAGATTTGATTTTAATTAAGAATAACGGCTTGTGTGTTTGATATTTTTAAATTGACAGATTTGATTTTAAATAAGAATAACGGCTTGAGTGCCTGATATTTTTAAATTGACAGATTTGAATTTAATTAAGAATAACGGCTTGTGTGCCTGATGTTTTTAAATTGACTGATTTGATTTTAATTAAGAATAACGGCTTGTGTGCCTGATATTTTTAAATTGACTGATTTGATTTTAATTAAGAATAACGGCTTGTGTGCCTGATATTTTTAAATTGACTGATTTGATTTTAATTAAGAATAATGGCTTGTGTGTATATTTGTTAATTGACAGATTTGCGTTTTAATTAAGAATAACGGCTTGTGTGCCTGATATTTTTAAATTGACAGATTTGATTTTAATTAAGAATAACGGCTAGTGTGTATGATATTTTTAAATTGACAGATTTGACTTTAATTAAGAATAATGGCTTGTGTGCATGATATTTTTAAATTGATAGATTTGACTTTAATTAAGAATAACGGCTTGTGTGCTTAACATTTTTAAATTGACAGATTTGATTTTAATAAAGAATAACGGCTTGTGTGCCTGATATTTTTAAATTGACAGATTTTATTTTAATTAAGAATAACGGCTTGTGTGCATGATATTTTTAAATTGACAGATTTGATTTTAATAAAGAATAACGGCTTGTGTGTATGATATTTTTAAATTGACAGATTTGACTTTAATTAAGAACAACGGCTTGTATGCATGATATTTTTAAATTGACAGATTTGATTTTAATTAAGAATAACGACTTGTGTGCATGATATTTTTAAAATGAAAGATTTGATTTAAATTATGAATAACGGCTTGTGTGCATGATATTTTCAAATTGACAGATTTGATTTTAATTAAGAATAACGGGTTGTGTGCATGCTATTTTTAAATTGACTGATTTGATTTTAATTAAGAATAACGACTTGTATGCCTGATATTTTTAAATTGACAGATTTGACTTTAATTAAGAATAACAGCTTGTTTGCATGATATTTTTAAATTGACAGATTTGACTTTAATCAAGAATAACGGCTTGTGTGCATGATATTTTCAAATTGACAGATTCCCTTTTAATTAAGAATAACGGGTTGTGTGCATGATATTTTCAAATTGACAGATTCCCTTTTAATTAAGAATAACGGGTTGTGTGCATGCTATTTTTAAATTGACTGATTTGATTTTAATTAAGAATAACGGCTTGTGTGTATGATATTTTTAAATTGACAGATTTGATTTTAATTAAAAATGACGGCTTATGTGCATGCAATTTTTATATTAACAGATTTGATTTTAATTAAGAATAACGGCTTGAGTGCATGACATTTTTAAATTGACAGATTTAATTTTAATTAAGAATAACGGCTTGTGTGCATACTATTTTTAAATTGAGAGATTTGATTTTAATTAAGAATAACGGCTTGTGTGCCTGATATTTTCAAATTGACAGATTTGATTTTAATTAAGAATAACGGGTTGTGTGCATGCTATTTTTAAATTGACTGATTTGATTTTAATTAAGAATAACGACTTGTGTGCCTGATATTTTTAAATTGACAGATTTGATTTTAATTAAGAATAACGGCTTGTGTGCCTGATATTTTTAAATTGACAGATTTAACTTTAATTAAGAATAACGGCTTGTGTGCATGATATTTTCAAATAGACAGATTTGATTTTAATTAAGAATAACGGGTTGTGTGCATGCTATTTTTAAATTGACAGATTTGATTTTAATTAAGAATAACGGCTTGTGTGCCTGATATTTTTAAATTGACAGATTTTATTTTAATTAAGAATAACGGCTTGTGTGTATGATATTTTTAAATTGACAGATTTGACTTTAATTAAGAATAACGGCTTGTGTGGCTGATATTTTTAAATTGACTGATTTGATTTTAATTAAGAATAATGGCTTGTGTGCCTGATATTTTTAAATTGACAGATTTGATTTTAATTAAGAATAACGACTGTATGCATGATATTTTTAAACTGACAGATTTGATTTTAATTAAGAATAACGACTGTGTGATATTTTTGAATTGACAGATTTGATTTTAATTAAGAATAACGGCTTGTGTGCCTGATATTTTTAAATTGACAGATTTGATTTTAATTAAGAATAACGGCTTGTGTGTATGATATTTTTAAATTGACAGATTTGATTTTAATCAGAAATAACGGCTTGTGTGTATGATATTTTTAAATTGACAGATTTGACTTTTATTAAGAATAACGGCTTGTGTGCATGCTATTTTTAAATTGACAGATTTGATTTTAATTAAGAATAACGACTTGTGTGCATGATATTTTTAAATTGACAGATTTGATTTTAATTAAGAATAACGGCTTGTGTGTATGATATTTTTGAATTGACAGATTTGACTTTAATTAAGAATAACGGCTTATGTGCATGATATTTTTAAATTGACAGATTTAACTTTAATTAAGAATAACGGCTTGTGTGCATTATATTTTTAAATTGACAGATTCCATTTTAATTAAGAATAACGGCTTGTGTGCCTGATATTTTTAAATTGACAGATTTGATTTTAATTAAGAATAATGGCTTGTGTGTATGATATTTTTAAATTGACAGATTTGACTTTAATGAAGAATAACGGCTTGTGTGCATGATATTTTTAAATTGACAGATTTGATTTTAATTAAGAATAACGGCTTGTGAGCCTGATATTTTTAAATTGACAGATTTGATTTTAATTAAGAATAACGGCTTGTGTGCCTGATATTTTTAAATTGACAGATTTGATTTTAATTAATAATAACGGCTTGTGTGTATGATATTTTGAAATTGACAGATTTGACTTTAATTAAGAATAACGGCTTGCGTGCATGATACTTTTCAAATTGACAGATTTGACTTCAATTAAGAATAATGGCTTGTGTGCCTGATATTTTTAAATTGACAGATTTGACTTTTATTAAGAATAACGGCTTGTGTGCATGATATTTTCAAATTGACAGATTCCATTTTAATTAAGAATAACGGGTTGTGTGCTTGCTATTTTTGAATTGACAGATTCCATTTTAATTAAGAATAACGGCTTGTGTGCATGCTATTTTTAAATTGACTGATTTGATTTTAATTAAGAATAACAACTTGTGTGCCTGATATTTTTAAATTGACAGATTTGATTTTAATTAAGAATAACGGCTTGTGTGCCTGATATTTTTAAATTGACAGATTTGATTTTAATTAAGAATAACAGCTTGTGTGTATGATATTTTTAAATTGACAGATTTGACTTTAATTAAGAATAACGGCTTGTGTGCATGATATTCTTAAATTGACAGATTCCATTTTAATTAAGAATAACGGCTTGTGTGCATGCTATTTTTAAATTGACAGATTTGATTTTAATTAAGAATAACGGCTTGTGTGCCTGATATTTTTAAATTGATAGATTTGATTTTAATTAAGAATAACGGCTTGTGTGCCTGATATTTTTAAATTGATATATATGATTTTAATTAAGAATAACGGCTTGTGTGTGATATTTTTAAATTGACAGATTTGACTTTAATTAAGAATAACGGCTTGTGTGCATGATATTTTTAAATTGACAGATTTGACTTTAATTAAGAATAACGGCTTGTGTGCATGATATTTTTAAATAGACAGATTTGACTTTAATTAAGAATAACGGCTTGTGTGCATGATATTTTTAAATTGACAGATTCCATTTTAATTAAGAATAATGGCTTTTGTGCATGCTATTTTTAAATTGACAGATTTGATTTTAATTAAGAATAACGGCTTGTGTGCCTGATATTTTTAAATTGATAGATTTGATTTTAATTAAGAATAACTGCTTGTGTGCCTGATTTTTTTAAATTGACACATTTGATTTTAATTAAGAATAACGGCTTGTGTGTATGATATTTTGAAATTGACAGATTTGACTTTAATTAGGAATAACGGCTTGTGTGGCTGATATTTTTAAATTGACAGATTTGCCTTTAATTAAGAATAACAGCTTGTGTGCATGATATTTTTAAATTGACAGATTCCATTTGAATTAAGAATAACGACTTGTGTGCATGGTATTTTTAAATTGACAGATTTTATTTTAATTAAGAATAACGGCTTGTGTGTGATATTTTTAAATTGACAGATTTGACTTTAATTAAGAATAACGGGTTGTGTGCATGATATTTTTGAATTGACAGATTTGATTTTAATTAAGAATAACGGCTTGTGTGCATGCTATTTTTAAATTGACAGATTTGATTTTAATTAAGAATAACGACTTGTGTGCATGTATTTTTAAATTGACAGATTTGATTTTAATTAAGAATAACGGCTTGTGTGTATGATATTTTTAAATTGACAGATTTGACTTTAATTAAGAATAACGGCTTGTGTGCATGATATTTTTAAATTGACAGATTTGACTTTAATTAAGAATAACGGCTTGTGTGCATGATATTTTTAAATTGACAGATTCCATTTTAATTAAGAATAACGGCTTGTGTGCATGATATTTTTAAATTGACAGATTCAATTTTAATTAAGAATAACGGCTTGTGTGCCTGATATTTTTAAATTGACAGATTCGATTTTAATTAAGAATAACGGCTTGTGTGCATGATATTTTTAAATTGACAGATTTGATTTTAATTAAGAATAACGGCTTGTGTGTATGATATTTTTAAATTGACAGATTTGACTTTAATTAAGAATAACGGCTTGTGTGCATGATATTTTTGAATTGACAGATTTGACTTTAATTAAGAATAACGGCTTGTGTGCCTGATATTTTTAAATTGACAGATTTGACTTTAATTAAGAATAACGGCTTGTGTGCATGATATTTTCAAATTGACAGATTCCATTTTAATTAAGAATAACGGCTTGTGTGCATGCTATTTTTAAATTGACAGATTTGATTTTAATTAAGAATAACGGCTTGAGTGCATGATATTTTGAAATTGACAGATTTGATTTTAATTAAAAATAACGGCTGTGCCTGATATTTTTAAATTGACAGATTTGATTTTAATTAAGAATAATGGCTTGTGCCTGATATTTTTAAATAGACAGATTTGACTTTAATTAAGTTTAACGGCTTGTGTGTGATATTTTTAAATTGACAGATTTGATTTTAATCAAGAATAATGGCTTGTGTGCCTGATATTTTTAAATAGACAGATTTGACTTTAATTAAGAATAACGGCTTGTGTGCATGATATTTTTAAATTGACAGATTTGACTTTAATTAAGAATAACGGCTTGTGTGCCTGATATTTTTAAATTGACAGATTTGACTTTAATTAAGAATAACGGCTTGTGTGCATGATATTTTTAAATTGACAGATTTGACTTTAATTAAGAATAACGGCTTGTGTGCATGATATTTTTAAATTGACAGATTTGACTTTAATTAAGAATAACGGCTTGTGTGCATGATATTTTCAAATTGACAGATTCCATTTTAATTAAGAATAACGGCTTGTGTGCCTGATATCTTTAAATTGACAGATTTGATTTTAATTAAGAATAACGGCTTGTGTGCCTGATATTTTTAAATTGACAGATTTGATTTTAATTAGGAATAACGGCTTGTGTGGCTGATATTTTTAAATTGACTGATTTGATTTTAATTAAGAATAACGGCTTGTGTGCATGATATTTTTAAATTGACAGATTTGATTTTAATCAAGATTAACAGCTTGTGTGCATGATATTTTTAAATTGACAGATTTGATTTCAATTAAGAATAACGGCTTGTGTGCATGATATTTTTAAGTTGACGGATTTGATTTTAATTAAGAATAACGGCTTGTGTGGCTGATATTTTTAAATTGACTGATTTGATTTTAATTAAGAATAATGGCTTGTGTGCCTGATATTTTTAAATTGACAGATTTGACTTTAATAAGAATAACGGCTTGTGTGCATGATATTTTTAAATTGACAGATTTGATTTTAATTAAGAATAACGGCTTGTGTGCCTGATATTTTCAAATTGACAGATTTGACTTTAATTAAGAATAACGGCTTGTGGGCATGATATTTTTAAATTGACAGATTTGATTTTAATCAAGATTAACAGCTTGTGTGCATGATATTTTTAAATTGATAGATTTGATTTCAATTAAGAATAACGGCTTGTGTGCATGCTATTTTTAAATTGACATATTAGATTTTAATTAAGAATAACGGCTTGTGTTCCTGATATTTTTAAATATACATATTAGATTTTAATTAAGAATAACGGCTTGTGTGCATGATATTTTCAAGTCGACAGATTTGATTTTAATTAAGAATAACGGGTCGTGTGCATGATATTTTTAGATTGACAGATTTGATTTTAATTAAGAATAATGGTTTGTGTGCATGATATTTTTTAATAAAAAAAGCTGTTGTGGTAGGCTATCCAACTAACTTGATGGAAAGCCACTTGCTAAAACTGCCCAACATGGCTGCGGCAGACAGAATGAAAAACAAGGCAGGCTTTCTTACCAAAGCCATCCTAGTTACCTTCAGGTGACCACATCCAAAAAGAGTTAATCTCGGCAATTTTGGAAGCTTTGGGGTCAACAAATACTACTGTCAGAGGTTTAGGCATCACAAATCCAATGCCAAGGAAAGGTCCTAACCTGTGCAGTCTACAGCCAAAAGCACCCTACACAGGATTGCAGAGACAAGAAAGCTGCAGCAATACCGACATTGGCTAAGTGTTCCAATTGCAAAAACGATCACACAGCAATGGCCTGGGGATGCCCTGAAAGGGTGGCAAGGGTAATTGCTGCCCTCCCCAAGGAAAAAAGGGACTAATCTAGAGGAAGAGCGGCCCCAAACCTCTACCTAGGAGGAGGTTTTACACTCAGGAGGAGCTAAGCAAGCACTCCAGAGCGGTATCCTCATCCAGAGCTCCAAAACATGCAACTCAGGGACCTAAGCTAATGCCCAGGACCATCTTCATTAAGACCACGGTCTTAAGAGAAAAACTCACAGATCTAGTCACACAGGCAGTGACTGGGAAACTCAATGCAGAAGCTATAGCAGCTAGCATTAAACAACTCCTGATGGACTTCGCCTCCAAAACAAATACCTCCCCCCCTCTCATGCTATCCAGGAGATCACCTCTCATTCTTCACCAACCACACCTACCATTCCATCACCTCAATCACCTGTACCTTCCACATCCACCGCACCAGATCCCACCCCTATCATCCAAATCATCCCATCTACCACCCCTTCATCCACTGAGGTCAAGGCAATTGCCTTTGCCCATAGGGACCCAAGACAGTACTCTTCAACATACAACCAGGTGTAAGAGTTCTTAATTGGAACTCAGCCGGAGTAAGATCGAAAATGTCCTCCCCGATTACAGTATGCAAAACCAAGGATATAGACATAATCCTGCTACAAGAAACCAACTTAATAGCAGGAAGGAAAATCAAAATACCAGGTTACAATTCCTACACAACACCACAGATAGGCACAGACAGAAGCCTAGCCACACTAGTTAAGACAAGTAAACCAACAACAAGGTTACACAACCGTATCCCTTGCAGTATCAATATAGAGACGCTAGCAGTAACATTAACACTACTGAATAAAAAAATTGACATATACAACATATACAGGAAAGTAAACAGAGGAGACACAGGAGAGCTATAGCTGCCACAACTCTTTGCTCACGCAAAAAGAACACCATCATTTATTTGTGGGGATTTTAATGCACATAACTCTATTTTATCATCCCCATCAAGAACAAACCCCTCTGGGGAACACATAGCCTACGCCCTAAAGGAATTTGAAGGAATCACCCTCCTAAACGCAGGTGTGACGGCGCCGAGTAAGGGTGTGAACTCAAAGGCAGATTGGAAACGACTGAGTTATATTGTTGTGGAACACTCTCCTTATATACAAAACCTCAAGGCAACAGGACATGACAAGTTCACAAGACAGACAATATCACAGAGGAAAAACCAGACAGGAATTTTCATGTTCGTTTTAGTGCGAGGGAGGAGCGAAGATGCAAGCATAATATATACAAAAGGAATTATGTACAATTGTGTGAAACACGGTTGGTACATGGCTCCCCCCTAAAAATGACATACTGTACATGTTAAATAGGGCGCCCTGATCTAGAGAGGCAAACTGTAGGCGGGTCATCTGGCAGAAGATAAGCAGGTTTTAGACGATCAATGGAGACCCAGTCTTCTTTGCCCCGAATGTTTAGGAGGAATGCTTTCGGACTGCGTCGGATCACAAGGAAAGGTCCCATGTAAGGGGGCGTTAACGGTGACTTGCTGGTGTCGTTGCGCAGGAAGATGTGCGTTGCAGAGTGCAAGTCCGTTGGTATGTGATGCTTCGCTGGGGGCTTGTAAGTCTGGCGGCACGGAGAAAATTTTCCCACGACGTGACGTATGCGCTGGAGATCGTCGGAGGAGGTTGTAGAAGGAAAAAACTCGGCAGGGACGACCAACAGGTCGCCATACACCATTTCGGCTGCCGAGACGTCGAGGGCGTCTTTAGGAGTGGTCCTTAGTCCAAGGAGGACCCAGGGAAGCTGAGTAAACCAGTTGCAATCCTTGCAGCGGGACATCAAAGCTGCTTTGAGGGTGCGATGAAAACGTTCAACCATTCCATTGGCAGCAGGGTTATGGGCCGTTGTCTGATGTAGGGTGATGCCCAGGAGATTCGCTAATGACGTCCATAATTGAGAGGTGAAAGTGGTTCCCCTGTCAGAAGTAATATGCTCAGGGATACCGAATCTTGAAATCCATCCAGAGAGTAAGGCATATGTACATGAGGCGGACGTTACAGTTTCCATGGGAATGGCTTCAGGCCAACGAGTGGAGCGGTCGATGACGGTAAACAGGTAACGATGTCCTTGTGATGTGGGGAAGGGGCCTACAACGTCGACGTGAATGAGTGCGAAACAACCCTGAGGTTGAGGAAAGGTGCCCACTCCTGAATCCGTGTGTCGATGTACTTTGGAAGTTTGGCAAGAAGTACAGGCACGGACCCAATCCTTAGCATCCTTAGAAATGCCATGCCAAATGAACTTTGCCTTCAGCAGCTGTGCAGTAGAACGGCATGAGGGATGTGAAAGGCCGTGGATGAAATCAAACACCTGTCGGCGCATAGGAGCAGGAATCCAAGGTCGCGGTCTACCAGTACTGATGTCACAGAGGAGGGTGGTGTTGGAGTTTTCGAGGGGAAAATCCTCCCAACGGAGGGACGTGCAGGATGTCCTACAAGCTTGATACTCTGGATCCTGTCGTTGGGCTTCAGCCAGGGTGTTGTAATCCAATCCCAGTTGAACGGCAGCCAACGTGTTTCTTGACAGGGCATCGGCAACGGGATTCATTTTCCCAGGGACGTATTGGAGGGTGCAATTGTATTCGGCCACGGCGGAGAGATGTCGGCGTTGACGGGCGGACCAGGCGTTAGACTGTCGAGTGAAGGCGTGCACCAGAGGCATGTGGTCTGTGCGAATGACGAAGGGCGTACCTTCTAAGAAATGGCGAAAGTGACGGACAAGTGCACCGCCAGCAATTCTCGATCGAAGGTAGAATAACCCGATTCTGCCTTGGACAGTTTTCTGCTGAAGAAGGCCAATGGGTGGGGCGAGCCTTTGACCACCTGCTCGAGTACTGCACCAATAGCGACGTAGCTGGCATCGGTGGAGAGAAGGAGAGGGGCGTGTGGGATAGGAAAAGTGAGAGCCGCAGCAGTTGATAGGGCCTTCTTTGCATTGCAGAATGCCGCTTCTTGAAGGGGACCCCACTTCTAGTCCTTTGGCTTGCCCTTGAGGGAGGCGTGGAGGGGAGCAAGAGGGGAGCAAGAGTGGCGGCAATGGCTGGCAGAAAACGGTGATAATAGTGGATGATGCCCAAGAATTCTTGCAGAGCTTTGTCGGTCGAGGGCGTGGAGAAATTCTGAACGGCTGCTACCTTCTCAGGGAGGGGATGGACTCCTTCAGGAGTGATACGGTGCCCTAAGAACGACACTTCGTTAGCGCCAAAGGTACACTTGTCGTACCGGACTACAAGGCCGTTTTGTTGCAGGCGGTCGAGCACGATGCGCAGGTGACGGAGGTGTTCCTCTTTTGAGGAGGAGAACACAAGTATGTCGTCCACATAACATACACAGAAAGGGAGGTCCCCTAAGATGCCATCCATGAGACGTTGAAACGTTGCCCCAGCATTACGAAGGCCAAAACAAGAGTAATTGAAGGTGTATGTGCCAAACGGAGTGGTGATGGCGGTCTTGGGGATGTCTTCTGGGTTCATAGGCACCTGATAATACCCCTTCATGACGGTCTTGGGGATGTCTTCTGGGTTCATAGGCACCTGATAATACCCCTTCATGAGGTCGAGCGTAGAGAAAACCTTTGCTTTGTGCAGGTAGGAGGTTACATCGGCAATGTTTGGGAGGGGGTAGTGATCCGGTTCTGTTTGCATGTTCAGGCGCCTATAATCCCCGCACGGACGGAGGGAGCCATCTTTCTTCAGAACGATGTGTAAGGGGGACGACCATGGGCTGGAGGCCTTTTGGCAAAGGCCCATTTTCTCCATTTCGGCGAACGTCTGTTTGGCGGCTGCCAATCGTTCCGGTGCCAGACGTCTGAATTTTGCGAAGACTGGGGGTCTCGTCGTCTTGATATGGTGATAAATACCGTGCTTGGCAGGAACCGTGGGCGTTTGGCGAAGTTCTGGACGGAAAACTTCCGGGTACGACGTGAGGAGGTGGGCGTAGGCATCCGTGGGTGCGCTGATGTGGAGAGCGAGGTTAGAGGGGGCGGGTTAAAGAGGTGTCGACAAGTACGAGTCTGCGTTGACCAATCGTCAGTGGGCGACATCGACCAGAAGGTGGAAATGAGAGAGGAAATCCGCACCGAGGATTGGCATTGTGACGTCAGCAACGAGAAACTTCCAATTGAATTTACCGTTTCCGAACGATAATGTGAGGCTCTCGTAACCGTAGGTGGGTATCGCAGATCCGTTGGCAGCTACCAAGCGGACGTCGGCAGATGTAGACAGACTACGTTGTGCCTTGAAGAGTTTCCTTGGCAAAAGAGAACGACAAGCACCCGTGTCTACCAAAAATCGCACGCCCGTTCCTGCATCCTGTAAAAAGAAAAGATTAGAAACATGGGAGGCCACCGCCACAAGTGATGGCCTACTTACACGTTTTTTGGCCACTGACAATCTTTGGCATATTTCTTCGCTGTTGCCCCGAATCGGAAGTGGTAGTAGCAAAACTGCGGCGGATGGGAGGTAGTAAGTGGCTGTAGAAGTCGTTTGTTGGGGCGCGAGCGATTGGTGGGTGGTGGGCGGCTTTGTCGCCGCTTCTGCACGTCACGGGGTAGGCGTGTATGTCCTACGGCATTCATGTCAGCTTCGGTTGACGTTGAATAGGCATCCTCGTTGTCAGGGTTGGAGGCGTTGATAGAGGTCTTGAAGTGGCTGTCCATAAGGGCGTCGGCTTTGGTCATCAAGTCCTTTATGGGTAAACTATCGACATTGGGTATGGCAGCGCGCATAGGTTCAGGTAAACGGCGTATCCAAAGGGCACGGAGTAGGTTCACCTCACGAGGAGAGCCGTCTGCGGCAGGTTGAAGGCGAGCGATACTGGTCATTTCCCTGAGGGCAAGCGAAGCCCTTTGGTCCCCAATGGTTGTTGCGAGAGCTGAAAAAGCTTTGCTATACGGGCGGCTGGCGACGGCGAGTACTGCTGCAGAAGGTATGATTTGAGGGCGTCATACGCTATTGGGGTGTCTCCTTGTTCACAAAGCCAGTCGGATATTTCTGGAAAGGTGTCCTCGGGTATCGCCGCGAGAACATAATCCGCTTTGGTGGTTGAGCGAGTCACACCCCTGATACGAAAGTGGACTTCAGCGCGTTGAAACCAAGCGAACGCTTCTCCGCTGGCGAACGGTGAAAGTTTCAATGGGGCGGCTGCAGTGCCAACTGCCGGAGTAGAGTCAGCCTCCGTCATAGTACCAACGATGGAGGGGCGAGAGAGGTGGGGGTGGAAGGCAGTGGGAGCGAGTCGACTTCCGGGGTCACTAATGTGACGGCGCCGAGTAAGGGTGTGAACTCAAAGGCAGATTGGAAACGACTGATTTATATTGTTGTGGAACACTCTCCTTATATACAAAACCTCAAGGCAACAGGACATGACAAGTTCACAAGACAGACAATATCACAGAGGAAAAACCAGACAGGAATTTTCATGTTCGTTTTAGTGCGAGGGAGGAGCGAAGATACAAGCATAATATATACAAAAGGAATTATGTACAATTGTGTGAAACACGGTTGGTACATAGGGCATCCAACACACTTAAGAGGAGGCAGACTGGATCTGACCTTTGCCACAACAGCAATAAGAAATCTAACCAAGTGGCAAGTACACTCAACCCTGATTAGTGATCACTTAGCCACAGTAACAGAATTGGAGATGCAACAACTACCTCCTATTCCACCACCTCCACCAAGATGGAATCAGGACCTAGCAGACTGGGTCTGCTTTCGACTAGCCATAGAGGAATGGGCAGCTAGCTACATTCCTCGAGAGGACATAGATCAGCTAGAAAAAGACCTGGTTGAGGCTTTTCACAATGCAGCCAACAGAGCTATGCCACTAAAAGTAATAGGAGGTAACTACACATACAAGGACTCCTGGTACTACTGCCCAGAAGTCAGAAGGTTGAAAACCAGACTAAACAATCACAAAAATATACAGAAGAAGATCCACAGAAGAAAACATAGCGCTACTGCAAACAGTCAAAACTGAAACAAATCTAAGAATCCATGAAATCAGAATTGAAAAATGGATGGATTGGTGTTCAAGCCTGTCAGGGTACACTACTCTAACTGAGCTATGGAAATGGCTACACAGAGTAGCCGAAAAAAAGAGGAAGACTCCAGTTGCCATAAACACACACCCACAAGAGGAGGCTGAAAGAATTGCAACATCCTTTGCAAACAGGACACTGTCAACCGATCTTTCCCCTGAAACCAGAATGCAACAAGAGCAATTGGCGCTAACCATGTGGGAAGAGATCAACACAGCCTGCCTACAGCAGGATGACACAGACACCCCATACACAGTTGAGGAACTACGAGCAGTACAAAAAACAGGGAGGGATACTGCACCTGGAGCTGACAAAATTACCTACACAATGATCAAACACATGGGTCCAGCAGGAGAAACTGCATTCCTAAGGTTGTTAAACAAAACTCACATTGAGCACACAAGGCCTCAAGCCTGGAGACAGCAAGATACGCAACCAATCCCAAAGCCAAAGGATCCAGGAAATCCTAGGCTAATAGCCTTAGTATCCTGTATGGAAAAAACAGGAGAAAAAATTGTCCTAAACAGGATGAATTACAAAATTGGCCCCCTAAACAAGCAGCTATATGCACATCAGGAGGGAATTGGAACTTCTGAATGCATCACAGATGTATTAAGCTGCATAAATCAAAACAAGGCAACAATAGTCTTCATAGACTTTGAAAAAGCCTTTGAGCTAGCAAGCCTGGCTGCAATGCTGCAATCAGTAGTTAAAAAAATTAGTCAAAAGACACCTATTAGCATGGACGAAAAACTATGTGCTAGGAAGGCAAGCCAGAGTCAAATTTCAAGGAGTGATTTCCACCTATCATGAATTGGAAAATGGCACGCCGCAAGGAGGAATTCTCAGCCAACTCCTATTCAACATCCTCATGGAAAATATAGCCTCACTCCAGCTTCCTGAAGGAGTAACATATTTATCTATGCAGATGATGTATGTGTAATAGCTCGAGGGCCAGTCAGGACGATAAAAATACAAAGAGCACTCAATGCCATCAGCCACAAATCCAATGAGCTTAGACTAAAAATAAACATTGACAAAACAAAATCAATGTCAATTAAAGCCCCAAACCCCTTACAACCACTCACAATAGGAATGGAGCCCCTAGAATGGGTGGACATATACACATACCTGGGAGTAATAATAGACAAACAGCTCACTTTCAGGGATGAAATAAGATTTCTCAAGGAAAGAACAAATGCTAGAAATGCAGCAATGAGGTATATGTGCAGTCTCAATGACGGAGCAAATGAGCATGTCCAAAAGAAATTTTATCTAGCCTGTTCCAGATCGCTAGTGGAATATGCTTCCCCAGCACTCGCAGGGCTAACGGATATGCAAAAGCCACAATAGAAGTGATTCAAAACAATGCCATGGGGCTCATTAGGCGCCCCAATATGGACAAGACTGTGCAACCTAAGGTTGGAAACTGGACTACCAACCCTTGAGGACAGAATTGCACTAAGAAATGCAAGCATAGTTGCAAAGATGTTCCTGTCAAACAGAGACTCAATCACCAAAAAGAGAGTAAGAGAAGAACTATCAAAACATCCTGAAGTGCAAACCCCAAGCTCTTATGGCAAAGACCATAGTAACAACATTAAGAGACTTGGCCTAACAAAAATAATCCTACAGCTAAACCCTGACACAGCACAGGGTATACAACACATTCCACCATGGAAAAAGCAAGTAAATAAATTCAACTATACCAAGCTCCCAAGAGCAAAAGAGGAAACTTAGAGACGCAGCAGAAGCAGCTATACACTCTATAGAGACAATAGGGCACAGATCTACTATACAGATGGTAAAGTAGATCCTGGAACCCAAACAGCGGGAGCTGCAGTTCACTCTTGCAATTTCACAGCTTGCTGGAGAACATCTAATAATGTCTCCACCCTGCAGATAGAGCTTGTTGCAATACAACAAGCAATTAAGTACTTTATTGAAAATGAGGAGGGACCAGTAGTCATTCATACTGATTTACGATCCTCAATGCAAGCCCTACAACAGGACAAAAACAAAGAAAACAACTCCCTGATAGCTGATATTAAAACCCTCTTATATCAGCATAATGAAAGGAACAGACTAGTAACACTAAACTGGATCCCCAGTCACATCGGGATACCAGGGAATGAAAAGGCTGATGAGCTAGCCAAAAGCACCAGATACATTCATAATGTAAAAGTGCACATACAGCCTACACTGCAACAAATCAAAAGCAAAATAAAGACACACCTCGAAGACAACCTAATCAAGGAACTACGCATGAGGATAGAGAATGGCTCTCCCTCTGCCACATGGTACAAATGGGCTAAGGAGCTAGAACCTCCACCCATAGACAGATATACCCCAAGGAAACAGGCTGTATGTATACACAGGCTCCGGCTGGGATACAAAGCAAACTGGGAAATCAGAGACGACATCCAGAGACCGTGTGAGCACTGTGATGTCACACCACAACACGCCCTCATGCACTATTTACTAGAATACAGAGGAACAGCACAGCTACGGGGTGATCTACTAGTAGACACCAACTCACCACAGGCCGGGAAAGTGGCGGCCACAATGGTAAAGGCAATTGTCGAAAGCAGAGACACACACTCGCAGTTGCTTTCAAGACTACCTCCACCAAGGTAAAGACTTCAACTTTTCATTGCCCCATCTCATCCCCTCATTGTAAGGCCCTATTCACATCATCTTCTGTACCTTCTAAACTAATCTACCACTAAAAATCTCTGCAGGGACCTTAGGGAGTAAAGGGTTGGATAACCCCACCTGCATCCTTTTTTCTACCATTCAAAGCCTTACACCCCCAACTTTCAAACTACCACTATCCGAGAAATGATGGCCCTCTACTACCACCACCATCACCCTTACCCTGTCCACAATTTTCTCTACCACTAAAAACCTTTCAAATTTCCATAAATGTGATTACCCACCTTACATTTCTACAGGCTACCTACGGGCCGACCAAGGGAAAGGCCCGTGCCAACAACAAGAGTTGGCTATAATACTCCAACAACAACAATTTAAAAGTTCTCACTCAGCTCCCACTGAGAGAGAACCTTCTGCCTGCTGCTCCTGCTGCTTGCTGCCTGGACAGTCTGGACTGCTGACTGCTGCCTCCCCACCCTGCTATTGGTGCCTGCCTCCCTATTCACTTAGCTGATATTTTCAGCTGCCTGGAGAGATCGCCGCCGCCGATTATCGCCGATTTTTCGCCAAATTCGCCGACGATTTTCACAGATTTCTCGACGATTTTTGCCGCCTGCTGTCTGTTGTACTGAAAAGGGCCTTGCCCCTGAATTGGCTGTTATCAGCCCCCTTCTAAAAGAGATTGTCTTTGACAAGTTAGGCTTTGCCTTCCTCTACATAACCTTCCCTTACTAACAGATCCTCCTGTGGAAAATCTGGTAGCCGTTGTGGTCTTAAAACTCCAGTTGGAACAGGGCCCAAGGGTCAAAACTTCCCACTCTTGCGTCTGTGGCAAGTGGCACAGGACTGATAGGCTTGGCGCCTATAAGCCAAGGTTATAGACTTTAGGAAATAGGATAGATCCTTGCTAACTGGCGTAAATAAGCCAGAATTTCAAGATAGGTGTTAGGACTTAGCTCCAATAAAAAGTTAGGAGTATACTGTGTTTTTATATTCCCAAAACCTCCCTACCTGCAGGAGTAGACTACTGGGCTGTCTTAGTGCTGGAATGCAGTAAGGAGGCTCCCCAGCTGCTATTTGTGCAGGTTATTATCTAGCTAAACAGAGTTAGTTTCTGCACTGCTCTATCAATAGGATAGTTTAGGATTTCCACTCATTAATAATAATTCCATTTCAGATTCTGTTTCGTTTTTTCTACCTATAACTATAACTTTGTCTGGGGCCTTAAGGCTTAAAGGGTTGGACAACCCCACCAGACACACTGTCTATTTTCGATCAACTCCTCACCTTCCTTCCCACCAAGGACTTATCCTGGAGACCGGTTAATGAATTGCTAGAGATTGAGTTAGAAGCCATGGCTTCTGGCGAAGTAGAGATGCACCCTGAACTGACCCCTTGCCTGACAGACCCTAAGAACCAAAAAAGGAACCAACTGTACACGGATTCAGATGAACAAGAAGACCAACCCTGGACTGAAGTTAACAGACGTAAAAAACAACCAAGAAGGAACAACCCCAAGATGGACACCAGGCCTGCTGATCAGGACAACAACCCCACTGTTAGGAACAGCTACCAGCCAGCTCGAGAGAATAAAACCTATTTCTTCAGAGTCCTGGCTGGAAACTCATCTGAAGCATTCAAGGCTATTGCGGCCTTTGAACTAAAACATAAGAACATTCAAATGGTTGCCAAACCTAACAGGCAGGGCCAGTGGACCATATCCACCAGGGATACAAGAGCCCTGATCACTCTTAGGAGCACCTCTGACATTAGGCTGCAAGAGCTTAAAGAGGAAGAAAAGATTAAAAAAGCAGTTGTGGTAGGCTACCCAACTGACATGATGGAGAGCCATCTGTTGAAACTGCCCAACATTACTGCGGCAGAAAGGATGAAAAACAAGGCAGGCTTCCTTACCGAGGCCATCCTAGTCACCAAAGGGCCTCACCCTAAAAAACTTGATCTGGGCATCTTTGGAAACTTCTGGGTCAAGAAGTATTACCCTGATCCCTAAGATGCTACAATTGCCAGAAATTTGGGCATCATAAGACCAATGCCAAGCAAAGGTCTCAACCTGCGCGGTCTGCAGTCAAAGACACCCCACACAGGAGTGCATAGATAAGAAGGCTGCAGGCATACCAACAGTAGCCAAATGTCCTAACTGCAAAAAAGGACACACGGCAATGGCCTGGGGATGTCCGGATAGGGTAGCAAGGGCAATTGCTGCCCTCCCCAAAGAGAAAAAAAAATCTAGAGGAAGAGCGGCCCCAAACATCTACCTAGGAGAAGGTTTTATACTCAGGAGGAGCTAAGCAAGCGCTCTAGAGCCAGATCCTTGCCCAGAACTCCAAAGCCAGCAACTCAGGGACCTGAGCTAATGCCCAGGACCATCTTCATTAAGACCACGGTCTTAAGGGAATAACCTACTGATTTAGTCACACTAGCCGTGACTAGAAAAATCAATGTGGAAGCTATTGCAACCAGCATTGAGAAAGTCCTGATGGACTTTGTCTCCAAACCAAAGTCCTCCCAACCCTCCTCTCCTGCTATCCAGATCACCTCTCATTCTTCAACCACCACACCTACCATCCCATCACTTCAATCACCTGTACCTTCCACATCTGCTACACCAGATCCCACCCCTATCATCCCACTCATCCCATCCACCACCTCATCCACTTCATCCGCTGAGGTCAAGGCAATTGCCTTTGCCCCAAGAGACCCGAGACAATTCTCTTCAACTTACATCCAGGAGTAAGAGTTCTTAATTGGAACTCAGCCAGAGTAAGTTCAAAAATGTCCTCCCTGATTGCAGTATGCAAAACCGAGGATATAGATGTAATCCTGCTACCAGAAACCAATTTAACAGCAGGAAGGAAACTTAAAATAACAGGTTACAACGCCTACACAACACCACAGATAGGCACAGACAGAGCCCTAGCTACACTAGTTAAAACAAGCATACCAACAACGTTACACAACCCTATTCTTTGTGGTACCAATATAGAGACACTGGAAGTAACAATAACATTACTGAATCAAAAAATTGACATATACAACATATATAGGAAAGAAAACGGAGGACACAAGGAGAGCTACAGCTGACACAACTCTTTGCTCACGCAGAAAGAACACCAACAATTATTTGTGGGGATTTTAATGCACATAACCCTATTTTATCATCCCCATCAATGACAAACCTCTTTGGGGAAAACACAGCCTTCGCCCTGGAGGAATTTGAAGGAGTCACCCTCCTAAACACAGGGCATCATACACACTTAAGAGGAGGCAGACTGGATCTGACCTTTGTTACAACAGCAATAAGACACTTAACAAAGGGGCAAGTACACTCAACCCTGATTAGTGATCACTTTGCCACAGTAACTGAATTGGAGATGCAACAACTACCTCCTATTCCACCACCTCCACCAAGATGGAATCAGGACCTAGCAGAATGGGTCTGCTTTCGACTAGCCATAGAGGAATGGGCAGCTAGCTACATTGCTCGAGAGGACATAGATCAGCTAGAAAAAGACCTAGTTGATGCTTTTCACAATGCAGCCAACAGAGCTATGCCCCTAAAGGCAATAGGAGGTAACTATACATACAAGGACTCCTGGTACTACTGCCCAGAAGTCAGAAGGTTGAAAACCAGACTAAACAGTCACAAAAATATACAGAAGGATGTCCACAGTAGAAAATGAGGGCTACTGTAAACAGTCAAAACTGAAACTCATCTGTATCAAACGTGTGTCACATGATCGTACATAATTCATTTTGTATATTATTATGCTTGTATCTTCGCTCTTCCCTCGCACTAAAAAGAACCAGAATAAACATGTCTGCGTTTCTCCTATGTAACATTGTCTGTTTCTCATACATGTAATTTCCTTTTGCCTTGAGGTTTTGTATATAAAGGAGAGACTTCTATAATAATTTAAATCAGTTGCTTTCACACTGCCTTTGAGTTCACAACCTTCTCTCGGCCCGTCACATTGGTGACCCCGGAAGTCTACTCGCCTTCCACCCCCACCGCCTTCCACCACCACCCCCTTCGCCCCTCCATCGTTGGTACTATGACGGACTCTAAAGAAGTTGGCGCTGCGGCTGCCCCATTTAAACTTTCACCGTTCGCCAGCGGAGAGGCGTTTGCTTGGTTTCAGCACGCAGAAGTCCAGTTTCGCGTCAAGGGCGTGACTCGCTCAACCACCAAAGCAGATTATGTTCTCGCGGCGATACCCGAGGACACCTTTCCAGAAATATCCGACTGGCTTTGTGAACAAGGAGACACCCCAGTAGCGTATGACGCCCTCAAAACATACCTTCTGCAGCAGTACTCGCCGTCGCCAGCCGCCCGTGTAGCAAAGCTTTTTCAGCTTTAACAACAACCGTTGGGGGACCAAAGGGCTTCGCTTGCCCTCAGGGAAATGACCAGTATCGCTCGCCTTCAACCTGCCACAGACGGCTCTCCTCGCGAGGTGAACTACTTCATGCCCTTTGGATACGCCGTTTACCCGGATCTATACGAGCTGCCATACACGATGTCGATAGTTTACCCATAAAGGACTTGATGAACAAAGCCGACGCCCTTATGGACAGCCACTTCAAGACCTCCATCAACGCCTCCACCCCTGACGAAGAGGATGCCTATTCAACGTCAACCGAAGCTGACATGAATGCCGTAGGACATACACGTCTACACCGTGACGTGCCGAAGCAGCAACAAAGCCGCCCACCACCCACCAATTGCTCGCGCCCCAACAAACTACTTCTACAGCCACTTAATACCTCCCATCCGCCGCAGTTTTGCTACTACCACTTCAGATTCGGGGTAACCGCGAAGAAATGTGCCGAGGATTGTCAGTGGCCAAAAAACTTGTAAGTAGGCCATCGCTCCTGGCGTTGGCCTCCCGTGTTTCTAATCGTTTCTTTTTACATGATGCAGGAACGGGCGTGTGATTTTTGGTAGACACGGGTGCTTGTCGTTCTCTTTTGCCAAGGAAACTCTTCAAGACACGACGTAGTCTGTCTACATCTGCCGACGTCTGCTTGGTAGCTGCCAATGGATCTGCGATACCCACCTACGGTTACGAGAACCTCACATTATCGTTCGGAAACGGTAAATTCAATTGGAAGTTTCTCGTTGCTGACGTCACATTGCCAATCCTCGGTGCGGATTTCCTCTCTCATTACCACCTTCTGGTCGATGTCTCCCACCGACGATTGGTCAACGCACTCGTACTTGTCGACGCCTCTTCAACCCGCCCCTTCTAACCTCGCTCTCCACATTAGCGCACCCACGGATGCCTACGCCCACCTCCTCACGTCGTACCCGGAAGTTATCCGTCCAGAACTTCACCAAACGCCCACGGTTCCTGCCAAGCACAGCATTTATCACCATATCAAGACGACGGAACCCCCAGTCTTCGCAAAATTCAGACGTCTGGCACCGGAACGATTGGCAGCCGCCAAACAGATGTTTCCCGAAATGGAGGAAATGGGCCTTTGCCAAAAGGCCTCTAGCCCATGGTTGTCACCTTAACACATCGTTCTGAAAAAAGACGGCTCCCTCCGTCCATGCGGGGATTACAGGCACCTGAATATGCAAACAGAACCGGATCACTACCCCCTCCCAAACATTGCCAACGTGACCTCCTACCTGCACAAAGCAAAGGTTTTCTCTATGCTCGACCTCCTGAAGGGGTATTATCAGGTGCCTATGAACCAAGAAGACATCCCCAAGACTGCCATCACCACTCCGTTTGGTACATACACCTTGGATTACTCCTGTTTTGGCCTTGGTAATGCTGGGGCCACATTTCAATGTCTCATGGATGGCATCTTAGGGGACCTCCCTTTCTGTGTATGTTATGTGGACGACAGACTTGTGTTCTCCTCCTCAAAAGAGGAACACCTCTGTCACCTGCGCATCATGCTCGACCGCCTGCAACAAAACGGCCTTGTAGTCCGGTACGATAAGTGCACCTTTGGCGCCAACGAGGTGTCGTTCTTATGGCACCGCATCACTCCTGAAGGAGTCCACCCCCGGGACGATTGGCAGCCGCCAAACAGACGTTCGCCGAAATGGAGGAAATGGGCCTTTGCCAAAAGGCCTCTAGCCCATGGTTGTCACCTTTACACATCATTCTGAAAAAAGACGGCTCCCTCCGTCCGTGCGGGGATTACAGGCGCCTGAATATGCAAACAGAACCGGATCACTACCCCCTCCTAAACATTGCCAACGTGACCTCCTACCTGCACAAAGCAAAGGTTTTCTCTATGCTCGACCTCCTGAAGGGGTATTATCAGGTGCCTATGAACCCAGAAGACATCCCCAAGACTGCCATCACCACTCCGTTTGGTACATACACCTTGGATTACTCCTGTTTTGGCCTTGGTAATGCTGGGGCCACGTTTCAACGTCTCATGGATGGCATCTTAGGGGACCTCCCTTTCTGTGTATGTTCTGTGGACGACAGACTTATGTTCTCCTCCTCAAAAGAGGAACACCTCCGTCACCTGCGCATCATGCTCGACCGTCTGCAACAAAACGGCCTTGTAGTCCGGTACGACAAGTGCACCTTTGGCGCCAACGAAGTGTCGTTCTTATGGCACCGCATCATTCCTGAAGGAGTCCACCCCCTCCCTGAGAAGGTAGCAGCTGTTCAGAACTTCCCCATGCCCTCGACAGTCAAAGCTCTGCAGGAATTCTTGGGCATGATCAACTATTATTACTGTTTTCTGCCAGCCATTGCTGCCACTCTTGCTCCCCTCTACGCCTCCCTCAAGGGCAAGCCAAAGGACCTGAAGTAGGGTCCCCTTCAAGAAGCAGCCTTCTGCAATGCAAAGAAGGACCTATCAACTGCTGCGGCTCTCTCTTTTCCTATCCCACATGCCCCTCCCCTTCTCTCCACCAATGCTAGCGACGTTGCTATTGGTGCAGTACTCGAGCAGGTGGTCAATGGCTCGCCCCGCCCATTGGGCTTCTTCAGCAGAAAACTATCCAAGGCAGAATCGGGTTATTCTACCTTCGATCGAGAATTGCTGGCGGTGCACTTGGCTGTCCGTCACTTTTGCCATTCCTTAGAAGGTACGCCCATCGTCATTCGCACAGACCACATGCCTCTGGTACACGCCTTTACTCGACAGTCTGATGCCTGGTCCGCCCGGCAACGCCAACATCTCTCTGCTGTGGCTGAATACAATTTCACCCTTCAATACGTCCTGGGGAAAATTAATCCCGTTGCCGATGCCCTGTCAAGAAACACGTTGGCTGCCGTTCAACTGGGATTGGATTACAACGCCCTGGCTGAAGCCCAATGACAGGATCCAGAGTATCAAGCATGTAGGACATCCTGCACGTCCCTCCATTGGGAAGACTTCCCCCTCGAAGACTCCAACACCAACCTCCTTTGTGACGTCAGTACTGGTAGACCGCGACCTTGGATTCCTGTTCCCATGCGCCGGCAGGTGTTTGATTTCATTCACGGCCTTTCACATCCCTCGTGCCGTTCTACTGCACGGCTGCTGAAGGCGAAGTTCATTTGGCACGGCATTTCTAAGGATGCTAAGGATTGGGCCCCCTACCCACATCCCAAGGACATCGTTACCTGTTTACCGTCATCGACCGCTCCACTCGTTGCCCTGAAGCCAATCCCATGGAAACTGCAACGTCCACCTCATGTATATCTGCCTTACTCTCTGGATGAATTGCAAGATTTGGTATCCCTGAGCATATTACTTCCGACAGGGGAACCACTTTCACTTCTCAATTGTGGACATCATTAGCAAATCTCCTGGGCATCACTCTACATCAGACAACGGCCTACAACCCTGCTGCCAATGGAATGGTTGAACGTTTTCATTACACCCTCAAAGCAGCTTTGATGTCCCGCTGCAAGGATTCCAACTGGTTTACTCATCTTCCCTGGGTCCTTCTGGGACTAAGGACCACTCCTAAAGACGCCCTCGACGTCTCGGCAGCTGAAATGGTGTATGGCGACCCGTTGTTCGTCCCTGCCGAATTTTTTCCTTCTACAACATCCTCCGACGATCTCTAGCATATACGTCACGTCGTGGGAAAATTTACTCCATGCCGCCAGACTTACAAGCCCCCAGCAAAGCATCACATACCAACAGACTTGCACTCTGCAACGCACATCTTCCTGCGCAACGACACCAGCAAGTCACCGTTAACGCCCCCTTACACTAGCCCTTTCCTTGTGATCCGCCGCAGTCCGAAAGCATTCCTACTAAACATTCATGGCAAAGAAGACTTGGTCTCAATTGATCGTCTAAGACCTGCTTTTATTCTGCAGGATGACCCGCCTACAGTTCACCTCTCTAGATCAGGGTGCCCTATTTAACATGTACAGTATGTCATTTTTATGGGGGGAGCCATTTACCAACCATGTGTCACATGATTGTACATAATTCATTTTGTATAATATCATGCTTGTATCTTCACTCTTCCCTCGCACTAAAAAGAACCAGAATAAACATGTCTGCGTTTCTCCTATGTAACATTTGTCTGCTTCTCAAACATGTAATTTCCGGTTGCCTCGAGGTTTTGTATATAAATGAGAGAGTTTTATAATAAAATCCATCCTCTCCACTAACAAGCTAGTGAAAGGATCGACTTTAACCAGCGAATAACTGATATTTTCACTGCAATTCCCGTAGAGTTGTTTCAGTGTTCGCGATTTTTCAAGACTTGACTTAGTCTTGATTTTAGTTTTCTTTTATTTCATCATTGAGACGAAACCTGCAGTACACATCGTTCGACAGCTGAAGACCACCATCGCGGTCTGCAATGGCAGACAGGGGTTCATCCCGTATCCCCATCTCCTCCCCTCGAACAAGATTGGAGAAGGGAAGGATCAAGAAACCCAGAGGCCTTACTTTGAGGAGCCATGCCAAGCGCCCTCAATCACCTGCAACGGAACCAGTCCCTGGAACTTCAAGGGACCACCCAGATCAGACCCCGTACCACCTACCAGCAACCCAAGAAGAAGCTGAGACTGAGAGTATCCCCTCTCAAGACCCACCTTCACAAACAGCAGCAACTGGAGACTCCAAGTTTAGGCTTACTCCAGGACCCAGCATAACATCCTATGCTGCCATAGTTGCCATGGAAGCCAGCAATCCTCGCCTTAACATGACCATACGTCCCAATCGCAGGGGACAACTGGTCATAACAGCAAAAGATGAGCAGACGAAGACCTACTTAGAGCAACAGGAAAACGTCCTTAAACTAAACATCAACGAGAGACCTACCACCATCATCGTTGTCTATGACCTAAACCTTCCACTGGAACCAGTGCTCCAATATCCTTCTATCATCACTGTCAAGAGATGTGAGGGGAAAGTCGGAGGTAGATCCCACAAATTGGAGGCTGTCCACAAGGGAGCACGCCCTCCTCACCTATCCTTCGGCCTTTGGGGCACCTTCCGCACCGAAGAGTACTTCAAGGAGCCACTTCGATGCTTCCTGTGTCAAAAGTTTGGACACCATAAATCCCGCTGCACAGGTCCGGAGATCTGTGGGGTCTGCAGCAGCAGACAGCACCCCACCGCCTACTGTATTGCCAGTCACAAAGCAGGGCACAAAACCATCGCCCGCTGCCATAACTGTGGAGGATCCCATCATGCTTGGCATGATAGATGCCCCCATAGACTTCAAAGAATAGCAGACCGCCACTACAACTTCCATCCACGTCAACAGCGTCGAACACAGCCACCTCCAACTAAACAAAACTCTACACCTTCCAACCACACCTCCCAACAAAATCCTAACCCTTCCAGACATGCCATTCCTGGACCTTCCTCTCCACCAACTCCCCCTCCAGCACCTAAACCTTAATGTCCTCCTAAACCTCCTTCCAAAGAAAAAGGATCCCCAACCCATACTCCCCGCACTCCCTCACCTTTAAAACTTACCTCTCCAACCAATTCTCCTAATGTCACCCAGCCAAAACAACCAGAACCCAACCCATCCTCCTCTGCACCTACCACTCACACACCTAACATTTCCCACTCCCTAAAGGAATTTCCCAATCTACCTTCCACCGCCACAAGCAAATCAAGCGCCTCACGGCCCTCCAAACAACCTTTCAACAGACACATCAGTGAGTACGACCTCTCTGCTTGTCCCATGGGTGCTCTGCTGGCAGCCATCAGCAACATCCTTCATAACTTCTTACAATCCCAAAAAATCAAATTCACTCAGGAGTCATTGGATGACTTCGTGTTTGACAACGCCGCCAAGGAACTAGAAGCTCATTTCCCTTCATAGTTCCTACTGCAAATGGACCTCATACAACCACTTGCAACAACCAAAACACTCAGGTAAAAGTGCTCCAATGGAATATTTGTGGACTTCGAAACAGGCTTGCATTTCTTCAATCTCAAACTTCAGTGCAAAACCCTGACATTATCATACTGCAAGAAACTCTGCTTAATGAGAACATACCATTCACGTTCTCAGGATACAAAGTATACACAACGTATCAATCACCAACGACAAGAGGACTGACTACCCTCATTAAAAGCAGCATCCCCTCCAAACTACTACCAAGCATAGACTGTGGGACCGAGGCAGAGATGCTAAGTATCCAGATATCTCTCCTAACCACAATGCTAACAGTCCACAACATATACAAATCCACAGCAAAAAATATCGATGCCGAGGCACTCTTTTCAGAAGCCTCCAACGAAGACTCAATTATTGCAGGCGACTTTAATGCTCATCATCAGTTCCTGAACTCAATATCAGAAACAAATCAAACTGGCAGACACTTGCATGCCCTACTGCAAGAATATCCTGATGTAGCACTGCTCAACAAAGTCACAGAAGCCACACATCTAAAAGGAGGTCGTCTAGAAAGCCTTGGAGCTAGCTAGCTCACCAGCTATACTCTTCATACTTGTTGAAAAAAGAGTGAAAGGACACTTACTGGCCTGGACTTGAAACTACACACAAAATCGAGAGGCCAGAGTCACTTTCCAAGGAAAAACCACTGAGTTCATCCCCCTAGAAAACGGAACACCACTAGGAGGCATACTCAGCCCCTACCTGTTCAATCTACTGATGGAAAACTTGGCCACTCTAAAACTCCCAAAAGGAGTAGAGATATTCATATATGGAGATGACATATGCATAGTATGCCCAAACAAAGCTCATGCCAGAAATATCACTCAAAAAGCTCTGGACATTATCCAGGCCAAATGCAATGATCTTGGTCTGAAGATCAATACCAACAAAACCAAAGCAATGGCTATAAAACGCTCGCAAAACCCTCAAAACTTCACACTGAGAGGTGAGGACATCGAATGGGTGAGTCAATTCATGTACCTCGGGGTAATCATTAGCAAAACCCTGTCAGTAGCTAATGAAGTAACCTACCTCAGAGAGAAGACAAAAATCTGTATCAGCCATGAAACGAATGACCTCCCTTAGACAAGGAGTATCTAATAACCTCCTAAGGCTGTTTTACCTACAAGCAATTCGATCCCACATTGATTATGCAGCACCCACACTTACTGCATTGACCGACACTCAAAAAGCATCATTAGAAGTAGTCCAAAACAATGCCATGAGACTCATCAGTGGCTTTCCAATGTGGACGAGACTCTGCCTACTCAGACCAGAAACTAACCTAATCTCCCTGTCAGCCAGAATTGACATAAGGAATAGCAGCATTATATTCAAGTCAATCATCGCAGACAGAAAAAGCCCACTCAATGATAAAATAAAAAGGCTTCTACCTCTTGATGAAGAACTAGATCCGCCCAGCTCCCATGCAAAGAAACTACTGGATACATTCCGAAGAATGCAGATGCAAAACGAGGCTCACAAAATCAAGGGAAAACAAATGTATATGGGCTACATCCCTCCTGCTGCCTGGGAATGTGATCCCATTAAATACAACTTCACTATCCTACCAGTAACAAGCAAGGCTCTTTGCACGCAACAGCAACTCAATGCAGCTACAAGAAATGCAATCAGGAACACTCCTGCACCTCATAGCCTACCTACTACACAGATGGATCAGTTGACCGTGCAATCCCTGCAGCCACGGCTGCAGTTATCTCTACATCAGGATATAAAGCAAACTGGAGACTTTCCAACCATGCCTCCACATTGCAAAAGCCCTAGAACACTCTGCCAATCAACAAAACGGGAACACATCGATCCATACAGATTCCAGAGGAGCCACGATGGCCCTCAGTAACAAGGAACCTACAGAGAATGTGCACCTTATCACTGCAATTAAATTCTTAGCCCTGCTCCACCAAATAAACAACAGGCAAGTCACCTTGAATTGGATACCAAGTCATACAGGAATCTCTGGCAACGATGAGGCCGACCACCTAGCTAAATCGGCCTTAATGTGCCAAACTATCAGCATTACTCTGCAACAGTCATTAAAAACCATTCAAAATAAAATGGCTACCTACTGCAACATTCAAAAGACTAGTGAAGTCTTCCTTGATGGCTCAAGATCTGCAAAGTGGTACATTAAAGCTACAAACATACTACCACACCCAATTTCAAGACAAACACCTCGCCAGGACGCAGTAATCATCTGCAGACTGAGACTGGCAGATCATCTCAGATAACGGCCAAGACCCTGCAGCACAGCATAAACCAATTACACCATGCAAGTACTGTAATCAGGACACAGAAGAATCTTTACAGCACTATCTACAGCAATGTCAGGAAACAAGCATACTTCGGCAGGATCTTAATCCCAATACTCCTGCTACTGCAACAGAAATTGTCAAGCACATTATTGAAAATCACAATACCCTCTCAATATTTCTCCAGAGTTACCCTCCACCGAGATAACGTTGCAACAAAGTCAACGTAAAATCTAAGCGGCAATTAAAAGAGAAACTTTATCCTCTCTACAATTCTGTACTGGAAGCTGGGGGATTGCTGGTGGCTGTGGCCTTATCCTCCTATTCTCTGGACTGGCAGCCCGTTGTCGCACAAGTGGCCTGTGTTGCCTGTCTGGGGGTGTGGCCGGGGTCGTCAGCGGTCCTTTTTGACTTCCAGCACATCTTCCCCTTCTCTCGGTTGGCAGCCAGTTGTCGCACAGCGGCCTGTGTTGTCTGTCAGGGGGTGGGGCAGGGATCGGGGGGGGGGGATCTCTTTGATATCCAACACATTCTTCTCTCTTCAGAGGGCAACCCGTTGTCGCACTGCGGCCTGTGTTGCCATCTACATCTTCATCTCCCTTTGGTTGTCTCAAAAATAATCCTTATTTTTATCTTTTTTTTTTTATTATCTCTCCTTTTTTATCATTATAGGTACAGGAATTTTATATTCCACCCTATCTCTACCACTAACACTGGTATAACTCCTCCTCTTCAGCTCTCTCCTACTCAGCTGATATCTCACACTATCCCTCTATCTCACACTTAAGCTTAAACCACTATGAAGATTTTCACTTCACCTATATTAACTTCTCTGACTACAAACTTTCAACTCCTTCCCGAGCTCTCCTACTTATCGGGACTGGCTACTATAACTCTTTTCTCTCTCACTCAGACTGGAGCCAGTGGGCTCATAGGATGATATTCCACAGTAAATCACTCCTTTTCAAATATTCCATCACCACCCAAAACCTATCCCAATATCCTATAATAAATGTTGCAGAATATCCCCTACCCAACTACCTATCCTAATATATCCTATCCAAACACCTACGGGCTGCAAGATTGCAAAAGCCCGTGTCTGGCCAAAAGGGCCAGGCAATCTTTACAAACAACAACAACATAATAAATTAACTCGGTTGCTTTCACACTGCCTTTGAGTACACAACCTTCTCTCGGCCCGTCACACATCTAAGAATCCATGAAATAAGAATTGAAAAATGGATGGATTGGTGTTCAAGCATGTCAGGGTACACTACTCTAACTGAGCTATGGAAATGGCTACACAAAGTAGCCGGAAAAAAGAGGAAGACTCCAGTTGCCATGCACTCACACCCACAAGAGGAGGCAGAAAGAATTGCAACAACTTTAGCAAAGAGGACACTGTCGGCTACTCTTTCCCCTGAAACCAAAATGCTACAAGAGCAACTGGCACCAGCCAGGTGGGAAGAGATCAACACAGCCTGCCTACAGCAGGATGACACAGACACCCCATACACAGTTGAGGAACTACGAGCAGTGCAAAAAACAGGGAAGGATACTGCACCAGGAGGTTACAAGATCACCTACACAATGATCAAGCACATGGGTCCAGCAGGAGAAACCGCATTCCTGAGGTTGTTGAACAAAACAGACCTTGAGCACACAAGGCCTCAAGCCTGGAGGTAGCAAGACATGCAACCAATCCCAAAGCCAAAGGATCCAGGAAATCCTAGACCAAAAGCTTTAGTATCCTGTACGGAAAAAACAGGAGAAAAAATGGTCCTAAACAGGATGAAATACAAAATTGGCCCCCTAAACAAGCAGCTATATGCATATCAGGAGGGAATTGGTACTTCTGAATGCATCACTGATGTATTAAACTGCATAATTCAAAACAAGGCAACAATAGTCTTCAAAGACTTTGAAAAAGCCTTCGAGCTAGCAAGCCCGGCAGCAATGCTGCAATCAGTGTAGAGTCAAATTCCAAGGAGGGATTTCTACCTATCACGAATTGGAAAATGACACACCGTAAGGAGGAATTCTTAGACCCTCCTATTCAACATCCTCATGGAAAATATAGCCTCACTCCAGCTTCCTGAAGGAGTAGACATGTTTATCTATACAGATGATGTATGTGTAATAGCTCTAGGGTCAGTCAGGACGATAAAAATGCAAAGAGCACTCAATGCCATCAGTCACAAATCCAATGAGCTTGGACTAAAAATAAACATTGACAAGAAAAAAGCAATGTCAATCAAAGCCTCAAACCCCTTAAAACCACTCACAATAGGAATGGAGCCCCTAGAATGGGTGGACAAATACACATACCTGGGAGTAATAATAGACAAAGAACTCGCATTAAAGGATGAAATAAAATATCTCAAGGAAAGAACTAATGCCAGAATGGCAGCCATGAGGTGTATGTGCAAACTCAATGAAGGAGCAAATGAGCATGTCCAAAAGAAATATTATCCAGCCTGTACCAGAGCGATAGTGGAATATGCTTCCCCAACACTCACTGGGCTAACGGATATACAAAAAGCCACAGTAGAAGTAATCTAAAACAATGCCATGAGGCTCATGTTAGGCGCCCCAATGTGGACAAGACTGTGCAACCTAAAGATGGAAACTGGACTACCAACCCTAGAGGATAGAATTGCACTAAGAAATGCAAGCACGGTTGCAAAGATGTTCCTGTCAAATAGAGACTCAATCACCAAAAAGAGAGTAAAAGAGGAACTGTTAAAACATCCTGAAGTTCAAACCCCAAGCTCTTATGGCAAAGCCCTCTTAACGAGAGAATGCCTTGATGAAGTCATTGGGCTTCAGCACGGCATATCATTCCCGTGCTGAAGGCTTGTGACGGGCAAGAGGACTCTCGAACTGGGGAATTTCTTTTCCTCAGTTTGACTCTAAATTTCTCTCATTCTTTTTCTATTACCTCTTATTGCTTATTCCTCCTTCATAATTATCAGCTGTCTCCAACCTTGCTGTCAAAACTCTTTTACCCATTTCACTGTCCAGGTTTTTTAGAGGGGACATTGTATCCATGATCGGTTTTTATTTCAAAATCAATTGTGGGAGCTGTGGTGGTCTTGCCAACTGCCCGAAAATGTTTGGACACCTAGGAGTGTCAGTATTCCCATACTGGCACGCGGAACTATCTCTTAGGAAATTTGGCCTTCGGATTCCAGGGGTTGGCGATTTTATAGAGATAGGACTCTCGGCATTCTGTCCGGTTTGCCTGCCACTATGATTAGAGTGGGGATGATTGTATTCTTGAAATGCTCTCAGTCCCATCAAGCGGGTTTGGCATACACTTGAGCCACTCTAATCATAGTGGTACCATCCCTTTGTGGTAGGGTAGGGAGTGGACATTTGGTAAGCAGCTTTCACAGGTGTCATTGGTGGAGAAATTAATTCCAGGAAAGGCTAACGGTGTCTTCTTTGGAATTTCAGACAGTCTTAATTTTTTCTCTCCCTTAAACTATATTTTTTTCCATTGTTTTTTTTTCATTGTTATTATGACCCCTTCCCTCCCCCTGAAAAAATAATTAATGAGTAAACTTAATATTCCCCGTACCCCTGGATCAAATGGCGAACCCCAGACACCGTTGACGACTTCTGCTTGTTTAAATAGGGAAAGCTCTGTTGACAACCTCGGCAATAAAAAGGATTCCTCCAACAATACTTCTTTGACCAGTGTTGTTAAAGACAATTTATCGGCACTGGTGGAAAATGATGCTTGTAATAACCGTAATACTTTACTCTCTGGTTCTGGCTCATTACCAGATCCAACAAAAAATCTGAGAATTCTCCACTTAAAAAACATACAAATTGGTTGTAGCTATGACATAATTCATGAAGCCTTCTGTAGATTTGGAGCAATCAAAGAAATTTTAATGGAGCTTAATGGTAGTAAAGGCTTTTGGGAAGCTTGGGTATCATTTTCAAGTTTTGAGATTGCTTTAGAAGCAAATAAAAATTTAGAGAGCATAAAAATTGACAATTGTTTGATTTCTGGGGCTTTATGTGATAAAGCACCAAGACACCTAGAGATATATAAACCAGAAGAATGGATGGAAAAAGAAATAGAGCATAGAGTTCCAGAAGTAAGAACCCCCAAGCCCCCAACATGGATAATTGCATCTGGAAAGATAGATAATTACAACTATTATAAGATTAGTAAATTTATACAAAAAAAGTTGGTTTAATTAAAAGTAAGGATATTAGTAGATACGGTAAGCAATCTGTTTTGATTAATGCAAAATCAGACACTCAAGCTCACATGCTTTGTGGCATGAAGATTGCAGAAATTGATCCTATTAAGGATATTAAACCACATATGAGCTTCAGCTATGGTAAAGGAGTAGTTTTTGATAAAGATCTATATGAATTCTCAGAACCAGAAATTCTGGACATGTGCCCTGCTAATGTTTGGAAAGTAAGTAAGATCCCTCAAACAAGCATGGTAGTTTTAACATTTGAAACCCCGGTTATACCAGATCATATAATTATTGAGAATGAAAGAGTACGTGTTCGAGAATATAAACCTAGGCCTTTACAATGCTTTAATTGTTTCAAGTACGGTCACCCTTCCCGGTACTGCAATAATACGAAGATCTGTATTAACTGTTCTTTGTTAGAACATGGCCAATGCAACAGAGATACAACCTGTGCAAACTGTAAAGATCATCATAAACCAAATGATAAAAGATGTAGAGAATACAAGAATGAAGAAGCTGCAATCTTGAAAGCAAATGCTGAACATATAAGTGTAGGTTATGCAAAGCATTTACTCAATCGGCAATTTAATTTTGCTCGCGCGGTTAAGATGCCAACAAAAGATTATAATCCACTACCCCTTACTACCACAGGGGGACCAGTGGCAGCACCTGGCCCGTCAGGTGCATCTCCCTTAGTGGTAGTAGCCCAGCCATCTGTGTCAAGTGCTCAGGCTATAAAAGCCAGAGCACAAACCTCCAAAGAGGTCAATATGGTGTCCAACACACCAAAAGTATTGTCACCGATAGGAGCATCTCCCCTAGAGGTAGTAGCCCAGCCTTCTGGGTTAAGTGCTCGAACTGTTGAAGTTCTAGCACAATCCTCCAAGGAAGCCAATGTGGCTTCCACCACCTTAAATGTATTGTCTCAGGCAGAATCTCTACCTGATTTGATGGAGATTGGAAAACAAGATCTTCCAAAGAGGAAAAGGTCCCCATCATCCTCACCTTCATCTAAGTCAGGTAAGTGCCCTACTGCTCATGATCCTAAGGTTGACTCTTATAAAGATCCTAGAAAGAAAGAAAAGAAGAGTGGTGGCCTAGTAAAGCCTTCCATCTCCAGGCCTTACATGGCTTCATCTGAAAAGTCCCAAAAGACAAATGAGACAAAGAAAAATAATAACAAAAGATAATGTCTATCATCCAGTGGAATTGCAGAGGTCTAAGTACTAGCATTGAGCAAATAAAAACTTTAACCAGGGACTCAGACACGAAGGTAATTTGCCTACAGGAAACCAAGATCAGTGACAAACCATTTAATCCTGGACTCAATTATCATTTTTGTAGATCCCCTCCTTTGCAAGCTGCAAGAGCTCAAGGTGGTACAGGTTTTATTATTCACAAATCTGTAAAATTTGAAACAATCCCACTCAATACACCACTACAGGCATGTGCAGTTAGAACTCATATCGGGAAAAAAATTACTTTATGCTCGCTATATATTGAACCATCCTTAGAACTTTTCCTCTTAGATCATGCTGGTAATCCAAGAAGGCTTAGACTTTCTGACCTCCAAGACTTGATCAATCAGCTTCCTGCCCCTTTTATTTTAATGGGTGATTTTAATGCAAAGCATAAATTATGGGATGGAAATGTGTGCGATAGATGGGGTAATCTTGTTGAAGAATTAATCGACAACAATGATGTAATACTAATGAATGATGGTTCTCCAACTAGGTATGATGTATTCCACAACTCTACATCAGCCATTGATTTGTCAATCTGTTCCTCATCCATTCGATTGGACTACCTTTGGTCAGTAAATGAACACCTACATGGCAGTGACCATTGGCCAATAATGTTAAATTATGTCCATAATCTTCCTTCTCAGTGTCCACCAAAATGGAAGATAGATGAGGCAGACTGGGCAGCTTATGAAAACTTAACACACTGATAAAGAATATGATGAATTTACATCTCCAGTGCATGCCTATCAACATCTTGAAAATATTATTGATGATAATGCTAGCAAGTTTATACCTAAAACATGCGGTTTACCTCATCGCTCTGTAGTTCCTTGGTGGAGTAAAGAATGTGCCAACGCAAGAAAAGTGACCCGAACTTGCTTCAGAAGATACTTGAGGACAAACTATTTAGCAGATAGAATAGCATATCTCAGAGCCTGTGCCAAACAAAAAAGAATTTTTAAAAAAGCAAAGAGAGCATCTTGGAAGAAATTTATATCTAATATTAATACCAAAACTCCTTCAAAGGAAATATGGGACAAGATTAGAAAACTTCAAGGTAAATTCGTCCCTAAGCCTCTACCAATATTAAGGGAAAATAATAGATATATATCTGACCCCAAAGATGTAGCAGAGGTTCTTGCTAAGCACTTTGCTCATGTATCAAGTGCTGACAACTATTCCCCAGCATTTCAACAAATTAGAGCATCAACATCTGTTGTTCCTCCTGCTTCTTCAAATACTGAAGCTTTTAACCTGCCTTTTAGTATGGAGGAGTTGCAAAATGCTATCTCCAGCTCTTCTTTAACTGCCCCAGGTGAGGATGGCATCCGGTATGAAATGATATCACATCTTCCAGTGGATACCAAGGAATTTTTATTAGAAACCTTTAATGGTCTATGGGCTTCCCATACATCTCCTGATTCCTGGCATACTTCAATTGTAATTCCAGGCCACAAGTCTGGTAAAGACCCAGAACTGCCATCTAGTTATAGGCCCATATCCTTGACCAGTTGCATATGCAAACTATTTGAGAGAATGATCAACAACAGACTTGTGTGGTATCTAGAATTAAAAAATATTTTATCTAACAGACAGTTTGGTTTTAGGAAGAACCGAAGTACTCTAGACCCTTTGCTGATGTTATCAAGGGAAATTTCAAATGCTTTTTCTAACCAAAACCAGGTGGTGGGTGTCTTTTTTGACCTCGAAAAGGCATATGACACCACCTGGAGGGGTGGTATTTTAAAGCAATTGGCCTCGTGGGGTATAGGAGGACATATGTTCTCTTTTATTGAAGAATTTTTATCAAACCGCTCCATTAAAGTGAGAGTAGGGTCAGAACTATCTTCATCCTACATGCAAGAAGAAGGTGTCCCCCAAGGCAGCGTATTGAGTGTGACCTTGTTTGCTGTTGCAATTAATAGTCTCATTAGTCACATACCTCCTGGCATACAAGGATCACTATTTGTCGATGACTTTGCAATTTATTGTAGTGGATCATCTGCACTACAAGCATGCCAAAATCTTCAAATTGCAATAAATGTTGCTTCCGCATGGGCAAATTCTCGCGGATTCATGTTTTCTCCTCAGAAGACCAAAGCCATTCGCTTTACTCGTACTCGTAAAAGGGAAGAGATCCCCACCCTTTTCTTAAATGATTGTATTTTGCCATATGAGGATAGTGTCAAGTTTCTTGGAGTCATTTTCGACAAGAAAATGACATTTGGTCCCCATATAAATGACCTATCTATCAGGGTTAAGAAGTGATATCGCATTTTGATTGGGGTGCTGATAGAACAACTTTGCTTAGAATTTATACATCTTTGTGTCTGAGCAAGTTAGACTATGCATGCCAGATATATGGGTCAGCTACAAAGACTTTACTTGGAAAACTTGATATTGTTCACAATGCTGGGCTTCGCATCTGCACAGGTGCTTACAGAACATCTCCCATTGACAGTCTCTATGTTGATTCTGGCATACCTCCCCTTTCCATTCGCAGAGAGGAGTTGAGTTTGAGGTTTTTAGCTAGGTCCCTTGCTGTGAGAAACAATCCTAACTGTAAATATGTTAGGGCGCCTTTAGATCGGGCTCCTAACAGATCTAGAGTGCCTAAGCCTTTGGAAGTACAGCTGAAAAATGATGCTAGAGAAGTAGGCTTGTTAACAGCACAGATAGCAGGGGTAGGATATCCCAAGTCTCCTCCTTGGTGTAATCCACCTGTTAAAGTATGTTTTACTGCAGGAGGGAAAAATACCTTGCCTAGTAGGGTAATGAAAAGTGAGTTTTTAAATCATGCTGCTCAACATCATGGGAAACATGTTTTTACAGATGGCTCCAAATCGGCTGCAGGAGTTGGAAGTGCAGCTGTGGTGGGGGATATTGTTATTAGAAGGAAACTCCCATACTCTTGTTCAATTTTTACTGCTGAGCTGTACGCAATAATTCTCGCAGTCCAACATATTTTAAAAAATGGCAACCAAAATAGTTTTTATACAATTTTTACGGATTCCAATAGTGTTTTACTCTCATTAAAACAAATTATGCCAGGCCATCATCTAGTACAAGAGGTGCAGGACTGGTTAGTACTTCTGCAATCTAGGAAGAGTATCAGTGTTCACTTCTGTTGGGTCCCTGCCCATGTTGGGGTGGATGGGAATGAACAAGTAGATAAGGCAGCAAAGGAAGCTTCAGGGCTAAGTAATCCATCCCCCTTGAGTATTCCTTACAAAGACCTTAAAAGTGAGATTCATCTTTACTGTAAAAATAAGTGGCAAGCTCGATGGTCTGAACTGACCACCAATACAAAATTGAAACAAATCCACCCATTGGTGGATAAATGGTCATCTTGTAATTCTACAAGTAAAAGGGATACCATTATTTTAACTAGGCTGCGTATTGGCCATACACATGCAACGCACAATTATTTAATGAAGAGTGGGGAAGGGAGACAGGCCCCTCTTTGAAATATCTGTCAAGTGACAATGGATGTTAAACATATTTTAGTCGATTGTCCTGTTTTTAATCTCCAGAGGAGGACACATTTACTCCAGGACAAACCGTTAAGAGATATACTGGGGGAAAACTGTAATACCCTGAACTTGAGAAAATTTATACAAAGTATTGGGTTATATTACGAGCTATAATTGATTTTATTAATTTATTTATTTATTTTACCCTTTTAATCCCTATTTATTTCACATCTAGATTTTATTGTATGAAAGTGTTACGATTTGTATTAAAGGTTAAAATGATACTAAATGGTGTGAGTGTACAGATATGATTGAATGATTTTCGTTATATAGCGCTGAATGGCCTTTGATGCCCCAGTGCTTGGCTTAATGCCTAAATCCCATATTCAATTCAATTCTTATGGCAAAGACCATAGTAACAACATGAAGAGCCTTGGCCTAACTGAAATATTCCTACAGCTAAACCCTGACACAGCACAGGGTATACAACACATTCCACCATAGAAAAAGCAAGTAGCTAAATTCAACTACACCAAGCTCCCAAGGGCGAAAGTAAACTGCACAATAGAGGAACTTAGAAACTCAGCAGAAGCAGCAATACACTCTGCAGAGACAATAGGGTTACAGATCTACTATACAGAGGGTAGAGTGGATCCTGGAACCCACACAGCGGGAGCTTCAGTTCACTCCTGCAAATTCACAGCATGCTGGAGAACATCAAATAATGTCTCCACCCTGCAGACAGAGCTTGTTGCAATACAACAAGCACTAAAATACTGTATTGTAAATGAGGAAGGACCAGTAGTCATTCATACTGATTCACGATCCTCAATGCAAGCCCTACAACAGGACAAAAACAAATAAAACAAGTCCCTGATAGCTGATATTAAATCCCTCCTATATCAGCACAATGAAAGAAAGACTAGTAACACTAAACTGGATCCCCAGTCACATCGGGATACCAGGGAATGAAAAGGCTGATGAGCTAGCCAAAAGCACCAGACACGTTCATAATGTACAGGTGCACATACACCCTGCAATACAACAAATCAAAAACAAAATAAAGACACAGCTCAAGGACAACCTAATCAAGGAACTACACATGAGGATAGAGAATGGATCTCCCTCTGCCACATGGTAAAAATGGGCCACGGAGCTAGAACCTCCACCCATAGACAGATATTACCCCAAGGAAACAGGCTGTATGTATACACAGGCTCCGGCTGGGATACAAAGCAAACTGGGAAATCAGAGACGACATCCAGAGACCGTGTGATCACTGTGATGTCATACCACAACACGCCCTCTTGCACTATTTACTAGAATGCAGAGAAAAAGCACAGCTACGGGGCGGCCACACTGGCAAAGGCAATTGTCGAAAGCATAGGCACACACACGCAGTTGCTTTCAAGACTACCTCCACCAAGGTAAAGACCTCAAATCCTCATCGTACCATCTCATCCCCTCATTGTAAGGCCCTATTCACATCATCCTCTGTACCTTCTAAACTAACCTACCTACTAAAATCTCTCCGCAGGGACCTTAGGGAGTAAAGGGTTGGATAACCCCACCTTCATCCTTTTTTTCTACCATTCAAAGGCCTTATACCCCCAACTTTCAAACTACCACTATCCATGAAATGATGGCCCTCTACCACTTCCACCATCACCCTCGCCCTGTCCACAACTTTCTCTACCACTAAAAACCTTTCAAATTTCCATTAATGTGATAACCCACCTTATATTTATACAGGTTACCTACTGGCCGACCAAAGGAAAGGCCTGTGCCAACAATAGAATTTTTTCGCGTTACAAAATATAGCGAAAAATAATTGTCTTAACGACATGTAAGCAGATCTTGGTGTCTTGTTACTTAAGTTCAGTTTTTATGTAGGCAGTGGCCAATGAGATTTTAATGTTGGGTGAAACGTATTCGATGTTTGAAGAGGTATTGAGTGAGTGGTCACTTTCTAGAGCACGCTAGCCCGAGAAATTCGAATTTATTAGCCAGGACGCCAGGCAGGGTCAAATACAGTTTCAGATGTGAATATTGTTTTCACGCTATCAATCAGAATGCTGAAACAGTTTCAAGAAGTGATGAACAATCTATTATCCGATTTCCAGCAGAATACTCAACAAGTATCCGCACCTCATAAAGTATGATGGAAAACCATTTGAATGAGCATCACGTTATTTTGAGGAAACCGATACGAAAATGTTAGCAGTAGATGCGATTGTTTATCAACTTGGAGGACAAGAAACATCTAAAACTGATGCAGAACCGAGTTAGTACGCAAAGAGCAGCATCGCCGAAAGTATCAGGCTAGTTAAAGATCGGGGGAAAGTCTGTGGATTCATATCAACTTTGATGGAAGAGGCCTAGAGCTCAATAAAGGCCAAGAAGGGACATAGGAGCCGGGAATGTACCAAGAAAGACTTTGAAAAGATAAGTGAAAACATAGCTGTTTTTATTTTGTATACTTTGCACTTGGTACAAGGAAATTGGAACTTTTGTTTATTGTTTTTTCAACTCACCTTTTGGTTGTTCTTATTCACAATACACTGAACAGAATTAGATTGGGTCCGGTAAGAGTGTCATTAACGTCTAAAAGGGCGATTACAAAATTCCATTTCAAAACCGTTACTATGGTTGTTGGATTAGGTAACAAATAGGTCAGAGAGGGATGAATCGGAATTCATTATAAGTTTAGAGCTTCATAGAAAGATAATGGGTGACACTGGTATCTGAGAAACTAAGAAATAATTACTTTGACGGTGGCCTAGAATGGAAATGGTAAAGAAAGGCTGGTTTTGTATTACAAACTTTTTAAGGATTTAATATTTACTTTGTCTACAGTCTGCTTATCGCATACAAACCTATCAATATCTTTCTCATTGGAGAAAAAATTAAAAAAAAAATTTATAATGGATCATCTCGAAGATATTTTTGAAAGCGGTGGTACATCTTCACCAAAGTTCTTTAAAAGTCTGTTAGATATTGGAGATCTAGGTTAGTGAAGATATTGGAGATGAAGGTTAGTGAAGATTGAAGTCTTTTTAGATGATGGCAGAGCAGCGGATGGTTGTTTTGAAGGGGCATTGGATGCTAGCTATTTGCTTTAAAAGCTTCCTCAAGATTTGAATTTATTTACAAGAAAGTGTAATTGGTTTTCAGACTGAATTGTATTTGGAAAGGTTTACAGTGGACGAATACTGAAGGCAAATTTCGTAACTGTAAGGATAAACCATGTCGTTAAAGACCTTGTTTAGATGCCAAACCTTCTGAATTAACAAAAACGCTATTTTTACAAATATCTTTTGGACAGAATTGTGTGTTACATAATTTCCACGAAATTTGTCGTGAGAGGTATTGTTAAAATGAAAACTGTAAAAGTATTTCTGTATTTTTACATATTGAGCAAAGCTAGTTAGGAACATAATGGGGAAATATCAGATGCTCTGGTTGAGATAAAGTTTTGACGCAGATATTCATTGTTTTTATTTTTTAATGGTCGTTACTTTAACTCTATATTTGCATCAGACTTATTTAATCTATTACTATTGTGACGCCTCAGATATAGGCAGTTTATCACTATATTGTGACGCCTCAGATATAGGCAGTTTATCACTATATTGTGACGCCTCAGATGTAGGCAGTTTATCACTATATTGTGACGCCTCAGATGTAGGCAGTTTATCATTATATTGTGACGCCTTAGATGTAGGCAGTTTATTACTATATCGTGATGCCTCGGATGTAGGTAATTTATCACTAGATTGTGACGCCTCAGATATAGGCACTATTGCAAAGTCTCAGATGTAGGCAAATTTATCACTATATTGCGACGCCTCATAGGAAATTTACCGATTATTGCGACGCTTCAGACATAGGAAATTTACCGCTATATTTTGACTCCTCAGATTTAATTAATCATTATATTGTGACGCCTCTAGTATAGGGAAATTTATTGCTAAGTTGTGACACCTCAGTAGTAGGGTTTGAGTCATTTTGAAATTTTTAGCGATGAATACAGTGAAATTTCTTATTCATGAAAAGTGTGATTGGAATCTGGACAGCAAATGAATCTTCAAAATTAAACATGAAGGGAGCAGGAGGCAGTCGACAGAATTATGTAAAGTACTTTGACAATGTTTAAACGTTGTTCCAGATAACAGAAAAAAATTGGTTTTGATGCAAGTAGGTAGCAAAAAGCCAGATTTAGAAATCATAGAAAACCAAAGATTTAAAACTTGTACTGAATACACTGTTCAGGTCATCAATGTATTTAGCCCAGAAAGAGTTCAAAAGAGAATTTTTTAAACATGGATGAATGGTCAATTCTTGCTTACATTTTTTCAGAGTTATGGACTTGTGAGAGTTTTTCATTCTTTCGACTGTTTTGCTACTTTTAGAAATATGTTGACGTTTATAATCTCGAATATTGGTGTCCAGGTACAGAGGAAATTGATGCTTTAACTTGAGGTTTGGCAAGAAAAAAAAAGTGGTTAATGTCTCCATTTACCTTTATACTAATAAAATGGAGGTAAAAATTCTTCACTTCAAGTTGAATATTCCAGAATGAAAGTTCTCTCCATCTAGACTTTTGATATTATCGAGCAAAACTTTATTCTTAAATTTTATGAGTTTACGTAACAAAGGTTTATTATACACGGCAAAGATAAAAAAAAAAATAAAGTAAAGATTAAAATTGCAAAATTTTGGCTGATATTTAACTTCGATATGGAAGGTCAAGTATTTGAAATTATAAGTATATGTACACTGATTTATTTTTGGAATCTGCTTTCCAGGATCGTGAATGCAATGAAATGCCAGCAGTTGTCTTTGACAGTGGCATCTGATATGGACAGGAAATTAGGGGACCTCAGTTGTCATGGGCATCTTCTATCATCGATGAATGACAGCACCGACAGGGCCTACAAACTTGTCTTTCAACAAAGAGAAACTTACAATAATGGTCACGAGCAAAGCGAAATGCCAGTGCATGTTGCTTTATTTTGTCACGCTTTTATAAGATTCCGGTGCTTTGGTAATCTACAGTGATCAAACTATTTATGCCATAAAGCGGCTGCATGAAATGAGAGGTTACATAGATCCAATGGGAAATTCATTTGTTAAATCTTTGCAAGCATATGTGAAGCAGTTAACTGGTATGCACCATACAAACGATCTTTTTTATAATCAGGTGTTGCAGAATCTGCGCAGTTTATATTTTCCTTTATTGAAAAACTTCTTTATTTTGATAGATTATTAAAGGTTTATCTGAGATTTGGGGAATTAAGTTTATTGTAATTTGAAGATTTCTTTGTTGAACAGGAAAAAATGAAAAATT
>NW_027172000.1:10000-17500 GCF_036898095.1 Palaemon carinicauda
TGGAGAATCTAGCCACTCTAAAATTCCCAAAAGGAGTGGAAATCTTCATATTCGCCGATGACATATGTTTTATCTGCCCAGATAAAACCCACATATGAAAAAAAATCCAAAACGCACTGGATATGATCCAGGCTAAATGCAAAGACCTTGGCCTAAAGATCAACATCAACAACACTAAAGCTATGGCCATCAAACAACCACAAGACCCTCAGAATTTCAATCTTATGGGAGAAATGTGTAGGTTAATTCATCTATCTAGGAGTAATCATCAGCGAAACTCAATCACCAGGCAACGAAGTAACCCACCTCAGAGAGAAAAAAAAATCTGTCTCTCAGCCATGAAACAAATGACCTCCCTCAAAAGAGGAGTATCAAACAGCCTCCTAAGACTGTTTTATGTTCAAGCAATTCAATGTCATATCGACTATGCAGCACCTACACTCACCTTACTGACTGAAACTCAAAAAGCATCCTTAGAAAGGGTACAAAACAATGCCATGAGACTCATTAGCTGTTCTCCAATGTGGATTAGACTCTGCTTGTATGAGCCGAAACTAACCTAATTTCCCTTTCAGCCAGAATCGACATAAAAAACTGCAGTATCATATTCTTGTTAGTCAGAGCAAACAGAGACTGCTCTCTGAATAATAGACTTGAAAGACTTCTCCCTCTGGCGAAGGAGATCGACCAACAAAATTCACATGCAAAGAGACTACTGGACAGTCTTAGAAGAATGCAAATGAAAAATGAAGCCTACAAGACAAAGGGGTAACAAAAGCATGATGGCTAAGTCGCTAATGCCCCTTGGTCTCCGGACCCCATCCAGTGCAACTTCACCATCCTTCCAGCAGCAAGCAAAACTCTCTGCATGCCGGAGTAACTCACAGAGGCAGCTAAAAAGTCGATTAGCAACACTTCAGATCCCAACATCTACTATACTGATAGATCACTTTACCGTGATATTGCTGCAGCAGAAGCTGCAGTCGTTTTTTCTATCAGGCTACAGAGAAAATTGGAGGCTGTCAAACCACGCCTTCACACTACAAACCGAGCTAGTGGCAATCGCCAAAGAGTTAGAACACTCGTCCAGTCTTCATTAAGAAAACACAGCAATCCATACAGATCCGAGAGGAACCATTCTGGCTTTCAGCAACAAAGAACCTACTGAAAATATCTACTTTATCACAGCAAAACAGTACTTAACCTTTGCTCACCAAAGCAACAAGAGGGAAATAACCCTCAATTGGATCCTAAGTCATACCTGAATCTCTGGCAATGACGAGGCCGCTCCCCTAGCTAAATCTGTCCTAATATGACGGACAATGAGCATCACACTTCCACCTGCACTGAAAACCATCAAGAATCGAATGGCAGCCATTTGCAACATCCAAAAGACTAGCGATGTAACAGCAGCCTTCCTTGATGGATCCAGATCAGCAAAATGGTACATCGAAGCAACAAATCTAGTACGATATCCACCTGCAAGAGAAAGACCCCGTCAAGTTGCAGTCATAATTTGCAGACTGCGACTGGGATATCTATGCAAATGGCAAATCATCATAGATAATGATGAGGACCCAGCAGCACAACAGAGACCTGAAAGACCGTGCAGCAACTGAGAGCAAGTAACCGATGAACTTCTGCAGCGCTACCTATTATACTGTCAAGAAACAAGCCTACTTAATCAAGTTCTCAACCTTAATAATCCTGTAATGTTGACAGCAATTGTAAAACACATTATTGCCAACGTTGATACTTTCTCAGCCTCTCAACGTAGCTACCCTCCCCCCAGATAACGTATTACCAGCACTGGCTTGAAACTTAAGCAACCCCTTAACCTCTTTTTAGCTTTCCTTCAACTTGCAATCTCTCTTTCATCTTTTTAAGTCCAGGAATACCTCTCAACCAAACAGCAAATCAGAAAACACATAGACGCCTCAATGACTACAATTATTATGTAAAATTATATTTTCATTTTTGTTCTAGCATTTTCAGGCGCAGGTAGGTTTATCCCACCCTTCCTCTTCTACTCACATTCGCTAACTAAATTTTCTTTTTCAGTTCTCTCCCTCTCAGCTGAAACTTTATACTATTGCTCGTTCTAATAACTTAAGCTTAAGCTACTAAGAAAGTTTTTTAGTTCTCCTATACCAATATGTCTAACTAAACCTTTCCCAACTCCTTCCCGAGCTCTTCTACTTATTGGGATTTACTGCTGTACCTCTTTCTCTCCCACTAAGCGAGGGAGCCAGTGGGCTCACTTGGTGAGGGTGCTCCTCCCCTCCGTCACTTTCTTCCTTTTCCAAAAAGAGGCAGGGGCGCCTCTAAAAAAAGCAAGAAATAATTGCTTATTATTATCCTTAACCCACATCCTACCCTAAACCACCTGCAGATCATCCCGCAACGTAAATCCCCTGCTACCCAAAAAAAAAAAAAAAAAAAAAAAAAAAAAAAAACATACGTGCTGCTAGTGTGCAAGAGCCCGTGCCTGGCCGTGAGAGCCAAGAAAAAAAAATAATTAAAAGAACCAAAAATTTTATGAGGGAGACAGGATTAAGTACGATTTCCGGTTCTGATTGTACGCCATAATTTTCCGATGGGAATCCTTATCACATCATCGAAAAATGAGGGCATCCTAATTTTATTCTTTTCCTGTTGGAGCACTTGCCCTTTTATTATACTGCTTTTCTGACTAGGGTTGTAGCTTAGCATGTTGTAGGTTAGTTAATAATAATGATAATAATAATGATAATAATAATAATAATGATAATAATAATAATAATAATAATAATAATAATAATAATAATAATAATAATAATAATAATAACAACATTTGAACAAAATAGGAATTAAGAATGTTCTTATCGCCTGTACTGTTAAAAAGATATATATATATATATATATATATATATATATATAGGTTGAGTATAAATACAGGAAAGTATTTAACTCTTTAGGGGTAGGATATTTGTCAGTTGTTTTCCTTCATGGGATTAAGAAGGATCTCCCAAAGGGGTAGTCTTTTTGATGACTCTCAAAAGATGAGAGTCATTCCTTCCTTGAAGATATAGAATCCGCTTAATTGAAACTGCCAGATTCTGTCGTCATATTTCAAAGGATTTGGAAAGATTACAATTTCCCGCCCAGAGGAATTCGGAGAAACATTTTACTCGGATAAATTTTTTAAACTTGTAAGGTTTCGTTCCATCAGAAATCCTTGCCCTCAATTTTTCTTTTGCTCAGCAGTTCTATCTTTTAAATTTCTTCAATTATTTTTTGCAATATTTTACCGATTACGAAAGGTTTAACATGATCATACTCAAATAATATACATTTATGATAATGTGAAATTTTCAAATTTTTACTTAATTTCCTTTTTTTGGAATAGTAAAACTACCAAATGTTCTATAATTCCTAATATTTCTCATTTACTTATTGAAAATTAAAAGTGGAGAGATAAAACTATAAATCATTATCTTACAATCAACATTTTTTCTTGTAAAGTTACTCGCTTCGAAAAACCCAGCTCCTTGACGTTTCCCTGGTGACCCTTCACGATGTAGATGTTTACTTTTTCTTGGGAGAACGAACCTCTTCGCACTTTAATCTTCTGCTTGAAATATAAGACCTATTGGTTCTTGGCCAATTGATATTTTCTAGATTCTTGTTGTTCAATCTTCTAGGTATTATCATGATTTGCTTCTGATCTTATTTTAAAACATTTTTCAAAAAGGACACATCCAACCAGAATTTTCCATAGATAATTTATTTGAAACATTCCAACAGAGAGAGAGAGAGAGAGAGAGAGAGAGAGAGAGAGAGAGAGAGAGAGAGAGTATCTATGTATATGAGTGTGACTGTGTGTGTATGTGTATTCCCAACCCTCACTCCCAAAAGAATATAGGTAATGCTGATATATTTTTGAATTGGAGAACTAACAAATGGAAAAATATCATGACTACTTACGAACACGAAATGTGACTTTTGTTTTAGTGACACAGGTTAATATTATTTCCATTTATTTTAAACAAACTATATGGCTCTCTAATAAGATAAAGTTATATTGCACATATCTCATTTTATTAAATAAAATTTATTTGGGCATCAAGTTCATCTAGTTTAATCACAGATGAAAGAAGAATTTCAAGATTGTATGATTTTGGCATTTGGGAAAACACTGATATACAGACCGAAAATGCAAACCAAAATTAGGATTTAGTTTCCAAGAAACGTAGGTGATTTTTTTAAGGCGAAATTTGTGCAAACAGAAGCAAATATGTATGTTGATGGAGTCTAATTGATATCAAATATCAAGTTAAGTCAAATTTAATTGTGAATTTATATGACTTTGATCTTATGAAGGCTAAATAATTTCAAATTTTTGATAAACTTTGCGTACTAGTCAGAAAAGTTATTCAATATACAGAAGTGAAAATAATTCTATTTAGGTACTAAAAAATTTAAAGTAAATAAACATCGATGTGGTTTGATCATACTCCCGAAATAAATAATAATAATAATAATAATAATAATAATAATAATAATAATAATAATAATAATAATAATAATAATAATAATAATAATAATAATAATAATAATAATAATAATAATAATATTATTATTATTATTATTATTATTATTATTATTATTATTATTATTATTATTATTATTATTATTATTATTATTATTATTTATTTCGGGAGTAGAACCTCTTTTCAGCAGGTTTTATTGAAAGTGATTGCTGCCTCAGTGGCGTTAATTTTGTAATTAACTTTTTCTATTGTTCTTATTATCTTTTTCTCTTCATTTGAACAATCCGCCAGTAACTGGGAAAGGGACATATCAATTGGAAGGTGATGAAGACCATATCATTCATAATTTGCCTTTAATATATCACAACACATTGTAAAAGTACAAATAATATGTACAAAGTATAAAACACTATCACAATGTTAGTGCACACAAAGTAATGGTCACTTTTGTACAAAAAAAATTATTTATTACAGGGAGTTAAGTTTAATACTTCCTTCGACTCAACCGGTTTCGAGCAGTGAGAAGGTTTTCTGCTCATTGTCAAGAGTGAACTGAAATGCAGGTGTTGTTTTGATGGCTTATATACGGAGTCCTGCTTCGACATTCCATCTTCAGTGGTTAAGAACCGTCCTAGGGTGGAAACCTTTAATCCTAGTGGGTGGTGGCCTCTGCCTCGCCGGGATGTTTGGTGGGATTATTGACTCTGGTTCTGTCAGGAGATAATCCCTGTTTTGACCTTCGGCTATATCAGTCCTGTAATAGTTGTTATTGCCTGGACTATTGTTGGTGGTGGACCTTATACATGTTGGCAATAAGGTCCCTTCTTGTGTGGTGTTGAGGTTAGGTCTTTGTTGTTGAATAAAAAGAGCTTCCATTATCCGGAGACGTCTGCTGTCAGGGGCACGGCCGATGATGGTTACATTTTTCACTATATTTTCCCTTGTTGTCTTGAAATTATGTTTTTGCAGGCATTCTTGTGTGGTGTTGAGGTTAGGTCTTTGTTGTTGAATAAAAAGATCTTCCATTATCCCGAGACGTCTGCTGTCAGGGGCACGGCCGATGATGGTTACATTTTTCATTATATGCTCCCTTGTTGTCTTGAAATTATTTTTTTGGAGGCAATGCATTTTTATTGCACCCTGTTGCACGTGGCAAGACAATCTCTTAGAAAGACGCATCGTCGTCATCCCGATATAGGTGCCAGGACATTCCTGGACGTGGCATTTATATCGGTCCACTACGTTCGTCTTTTTCAAGTCATCTTGCTCTGCAGGTGCAGGGCTGTTTTTCATTATCAAGTCTCGTGCTTTTGCCGATTGGTAATAAATTATGAGGTTGATTTCAGTATCCTCTGCCGTGGCAAAAAAGTTGTTTTTTATTATATTTTTCATAATCTTTTCTTCTTCTTTGTAGTTTACGCTCATAATGCCTTTATAGTAAAGATTTATTTTTGCTGGCGTGTTGGTATCATGAGGGCCTTCATTCTGGTACCATTTCTCGATTTCTTTTTAAATTTGCCGATTAATGTCCTTATTCGTGAAGCCATTATTCACCAGAATTTTAGTAACTCTGTCAAGTTCCTCGTGGGTGCCTCTTCACGTAGAACAGTGAGAAATGGCTCTCCGAATAAAAGCCTTAATGGTGGCAGTTTTATACCGACTAGGGCACTCGCTGTCACCATTCAGACATAGGCCGAGATTTGTTGGTTTTACGTACACCGAGGTATTAAAGCTATTACTGCTTGTTTCTAAAAGGACATCAAGGAAGGGGAGACGTCCTTGGAGGATGTGCTCTAGGGTGAACCTGAGCGAGCTTCATTCCTCGAAAATTCGGCAAAGTTCTTCTATGCTCTCCTGATTGGCTGTTTTTATCAAGGTATCGTCAATGTAGCGCACATAGAGGTCTGGTTTACTGATTTTTCGAAAAACTCTCTCCTCGACTACTCCCATATAAAAATTAGCAAAGAGGACGCCTAAAGGGGACCCCATAGCGACTCCATCTTTCTGAACAAATATATGACCCTTATGGGTAGTGAAAGGAGCTTTCTTGGTGCATATTTCTAATAGTGCACGGAGAGAGGCCTCGGGGATGTTGAGGGTGGGTGTCGTTGTATCCCTATAAACTCTGAATTGAAAAAGACGAATGTAGTGTACCGATATAAATGCCCCGTCCAGGAATGTCCTGGCACCTACATTGGGATGACGACGATGGGTCTTTCTAAGAGATTATCTTGCCACGTGCAACAGGGTGCAATAAAAATGCATTGCCTCCAAAAACATAATTTCAAGACAACAAGGGAAAATATAGTGAAAAATGTAACCATCATCGGCCGTGCCCCTGACAGCAGACGTCTCCGGATAATGGAAGCTCTTTTTATTCAACAACAAAGACCTAACCTCAACACCACACGAGAAGGGACCTTATTGCCAACATGTATAAGGTCCACCACCAACAATAGTCTAGGCAATAACAACTATTACAGGACTGATATAGCCGAAGGTCAAAACAGGGATTATCTCCTGACAGAACCAGAGTCAATAATCCCACCAAACATCCCGGCGAGGCAGAGGCCACCACCCACTAGGATTAATGGTCTCCACCCTAGGGTGGTTCTAGACCACTGAAGATGGAATGTCGAAGCAGGACTCCGTATATAAGCCATCAAAACAACACCTGCATTTCAGTTCACTCTTAACAATGAGCAGAAAACCTTCTCACTGCTCGAAACCGGTTGAGTTGAAGGATGTGTTAAACTTGACTCCACGTAATTTATAATTTTTTGTACAAAAGTGACCATTACTTTGTGTGCATTAACATTGTGATAGTGTTTTATACTTTGTACATATTATCTGTACTTTTACAATGTGTTGTGATATATCAAAGACAAATTGTGAATGATATGGTCTTCATCACCTTTCTATTGATATGTCCCTTTCTCAGTTACTGGTGGATTGTTCAAGTGAAGAG
>NW_027172000.1:32500-35000 GCF_036898095.1 Palaemon carinicauda
ATACATATATATATATGAAGATAGTATATTGGGAATTACTCCAAACCTATTATCTCTTCAGTAAGTTTAGACTGCGCAATGCTTGTCACAAAAACTGTACCGAAAGTCACGACAAGAAGACCAACGCGTCATTTTCCTGTTTACTTTTTCTTCGTCTAAATCTCGAACTGATTCGAATTGTGAAGTAGACCGTTTAGTAGGGATGAGATTGAGATTGACATTAGACAGAGAGAAAAAGAAAAGGGAGGACATTAAAGACTTACAACGAATGGAATGACGGGATGATCACTACTGTACCAACTTGGTGATGAATACTATAAGCAATTAAGACTTATAAACGAAAATTAGCCTAGTTTTTTAACATTTACTTAGCTAGTAGATGTTGCCTTTTCATTTCAAAGTAGTTAATCAAAGCATTGCTTAATATTTTTAAACATGCATCCATACTACCACTCTCTCTCTCTCTCTCTCTCTCTCTCTCTCTCTCTCTCTCTCTCTCTCTCTCTCTCAGAATAGCATATTACAGAGAGAGAGAGAAAGTACCCATTTCCTGTTATATCTTTTTGCCAGTATTTTCGGTCACGACCTTTCAATTTGCACCTCCTAACTTATTCATCTACCATTTTTTTAACCTGGCAGAATCCACCTTTCTGGACACTCAGTTATAGTAGATTTCATTCCATGTTGGTTCCTCGTGTTTTGGCGTCAAGGAAAATACTATATTCAGATAACGAGTTCTATTTCATTGCACCACTGGTCAGGGATACTGTTTATGTAGATGAAAACAAAAAATAAATAAATAAATAAAGATTGATATAAAGATGATAATTTAAATATATATATTTGTATACACATTTACTACTGGAAGCAAACTAGCGTTATTTAAATGATCTTCTGGATATATTTTTAAGTTATTTATATTACCTTTACTTGGAATATTCCTGTATGAAAAGGAGAAACTTATATGATTGGGTTGACATTTGTCTTATGTATGGCCTGACTATCTTAAGATGTATATCATAATGGCTTTAGTTAATTGAAATGTTCGATTCTTTAAGAATAACATCCACTAAATCCTTTTTATCTATAGAAAATCACTAACCAAATTTCACAATATTAAGTATGTAAAAAAAAAAAAAAACAATATTGTTTTGTTTACTTTGATGTAAGGGCAAATACTTTGGTAACAATTTATTAGCATTTTACCTTTATTAGGAAAACGTTTAATATTTTGATTAATACTAGAATAAGAAGACAGTGATACACCAACGATCGAGAAATCATAAATATAAGAGAAAAATTATTGAAAATTTACGAATCTATGACTAATACAAAATATTTATTATTATTATTATTATTATTATTATTATTATTATTATTATTATTATTATTATTATTATTATTATTATTATTATTATTATTATTATTATTGAACCCTTGCAAATAATAACTTACTATCCAGAGCCCTCCATCCCGTTAATGCCTTTTCTGCTCTTGGTGTCATCATCATTGCTAACCCAACTTTTCCAACTTCATCTGGTCTTCCTGAGTAGATTATATAATGACTTGGTCTAAGATTTATTTACCAATCCTCTTACAACACATTTCATATAGAACCAAGATATCTAAATTATATTTCTTAAATTTAGTCTCCAATTGTTGCAACGTCCCAATCTGATTCATTGTTCGAACATTCCAATAACTAATTGTAAATTTTTCTTCATCATATATACACCAGGAAATTTTCACTATCGCGCAATATCCAGGACTGGACAATCATAAAATTAAAACCATAAAGAATTTAGGAAAGGAAAAACAAGACTAGATACCGAGTTGAACACTACTGTAAGTTTTTTCGATTATTATTATTTTAAATCTTATATCTCTAAAAAAAAATTTAATGTTGATACTAAGACTATAAAAACCCTCGAAAAGAAACTAAAATTTTTAGGTATAACAAACTCACTTGATTCACTTGACCCTGATAAAGTTATTTTCAATCACTCCAGTCGAAGACTATCACCTAAGGATGAAGGACTACTAGCATATGGATTGAACTTTAAACTGCCTCATTTTCGCATAAATTTTTATAGACATTTTTTAGCATTTGAAAATTTGTATTCGTACCTTGACAAGGAGGTTCCACATGGCGACCATGGATGTGGCTTTAAACGAGCCATACAAGACATTGCATACAGAACTTTCTATAATTTCAAACCACACAAAGTTTTTTTCCCCTATTTTCTCTAAGAAGGATATTGAAATCTTGAGAAATCTAGGTAAAGACCCAACTATAATCATAAGTAAACCGGATAAAGGTCATGGGATTGTAATACTGGATAAAGCTGATTCTGTAAGGAAAATGGAAGATATTTTAAATGATGGGTCTAAGTTCAGAGAGTTGGTGTCGGATGACCCCTTAATTCGAACTTTAAATATGGAGAATAAAATTAACTACAAGGTTCGTAAGTGGAAGAAGGAGGGAATATTGTCAGACGAA
>NW_027172000.1:40000-47500 GCF_036898095.1 Palaemon carinicauda
CTTTAGCTAGAATGCTGGCTGTGCCGGCAGAGACTAGCTATGCCGGCTGAATTACAGTATATGTTTATACAGGTAGTTAGTATATTTGTAGTATAGGATATATCGCAGATAGAAAACTAATGTATATATTTTACCAGTAGCTATTTTCCAATATATTTTGGGTATTCTTGCCCGGGTGTTTGCTGAGACCAATCCTATATTGAAGAATAGAATTTCTTCAATATTCTGATTAGAAACAAGTTTTCTTTTTACCCTTTAATATTAAATATTTTAAAGGGCTGGTGGCATTACACTTTTAACCATAAAAGGATAGAACCCTTATCCTTGAGTTTCCCTGATCATGAAACTCTATGATTTAATATTGCAAGGAAGGTCAAAACAAATGGGCTGGGTGGGATACACAAATATATGTCTTTTATACTTCCTAGTCCAGTCGGTGTCATACCAGCTGGACCCTGCAGTCAGATGCTTGCCACAATGGCAGCACACAGGCTGAACTACATTATATATTATTATATAGTAGCCAGTAATTTGCAATATAGTATATACTGCAAACAGAAAACTATACTATGATTATTCAGTACCTAGTTTCTAGCACCTAGAAGGCCGATGATCAGCGACCTTCAGGCGGGGGGGGGGGGGGGGGAGGCAGCCGACCGCTCTATATACATCTAGTTCACCGGCTGTCCTAATATGCCGACCGCCGGCGATCCGCCGAAGGTCAGTGGACTTCCGGCGGCCGGCGATCTGCCGGCCACCACCACAGCCGACAATACGTCGACTGAACTGTCCCTGGTGCTAGCCTTGCCGGCAATATGCCGACTAGAACTACAGTATATGACTATACAGTAGCCAGTATATTTGCAATATAGATCATACTGCACTCAGAAAACTACAGTTTATATTATACAGTAGCCTAATTTTTTTCCAACACTATCTTGGGTATCCTTGTGCGGGCTTCTATTGGAACCGTTCCTATATTAAAAGAATAGAATTCTTTCAATACTCTGATTAGAAATCAGTCATCCTTACCCCATAGTGTTAAGAATATAAAGGGGCAGTGATTTGTTCACTTCTCTACCCCTAGGGGTTAGAACCCTTTCGTTGCAGTTCCCTTGATAGAGGAATCTCTTTATCGTTAATACTGAGGGGAGGTAACAGCATTTGCTTGCAGGAGATACAAAAGTATGTGTCTCTTACTATCCCTTTCTAGCTTACTATCCTAAGCTATTTTAATTAAAAGATGACTTTTCTATATTGCTTATCAGTGAGACAATCAATTGTATAATCATTTGGCTTTCCTTTCTTTGCAGGAGGAACCCCGGATGACATGTGTTGCAGACTTCTGCAATGTCAAGAGTAAGAGTATTTACGGTCATAATACATGCAGTTTTCATGCTCCCAGCAATATTAATTCTGAGTCCCTACATTAATGGAACCCGCAGGTTTGCAATGTATGTCGGACCCTAATGGGCGAGTGTTTCGAGAATCCCAAGTCAATAGAGTCTAGGGATGCAGCTCGTAATACACTATGCAACTGGTTGAGAGGCCTCCAGAAAATCTCTCCGGGACCATACCTACCTAATGATAGGATGCGTAACCTACTATTACCGAAAGCAAGTAAGAAAATAGTGGTGCCCCAGGCACGATTTACACTCCCCAGCTGCCAGATAGCCTTTGGGACGGAGGGCAGGAAGCCCCCAAGGAAAGAAGGGGAGAATGTTGTGTCAAAATTGTTTCCATCTGTGCCGGCTCCAGAGCCATTGACATTGACATCTTCACCTCCTACCCTTCTATTAGATGGAATGGACCAATTATGGGCCCAAGTGAAAGATCTAATAAAAAAAACTTCACAAACAAGACGAAAAGCAGGAAGTGAAATGCAAGATAGAGCACAGTTAAGCTCCACTTGTCGCTCCTCAAGGGTCATACAAACGACCCATAAATCAAGACCATCCAATATGCTCCAAAGCCAAACGGCAAACTCTACATCTTGGAAAAGATGGGTCGAAAGTATTCACACTAGGTAACAGACACCCTTCCTTTCTTGCTCCTGCTTCAATTTCATTCCCCTTTACGTGGAAGGCTTTTAAAACTGTTTGCAAGGCAGTGGAGTCAGGTATACCATGCCCTGCACTCAAGGAGTTCAAGCCTCTGTCACTAGCCTTTCCCAGACAGAAGAAGGATTGGAAGGAAGTACACTTAACCTTTTCAGTAGGAAGACTAGATGCTGATGTCGCCAGCCGACAGTTTAATGAGAATCTCCCTAAATTATCCGAGTTTTTCTTGTATAATGATCAAGAGACAAAGGAGAGACTTGCAACCTTCCTATCCCTACAAAACTACGTAGAGTTGTGTTCAACCCACCAAAGTACCCCAGACATGCTCATGGTCTTGGCCAAAATGCATATGGCTACCTTAGTATAACACCTTTATGCTTTTATGAAGGCTAGGAGAGCCTGTAGGGAGTTTGTGTTTGCTGCCGCAACAGTGAAACATGAAACCAGGAAGCTAATATCTTCCAACATCTGGGGTAAAGACCTCTCCCCAGGCGAGGTAGTTAGAAAGGTGATTAAGAAAGCCACCACGGAGAACATAGGACTTCTCCAAAAGTGGGGCAGCTTTTCAAAGAGAAAGTCTTCCACGGTCGTGGGTCCCCAACCTAAAAGGAAGACGGGAAAGTCTGGAAATATACCTCAGGCTCTTAACAACATCCCAGAGCTGCAGAGACCGTGGTGCCACAGGCAGGTGGTCGAATATATAAACCTACTGATCATTCGAAGCAAAGAAATGCTTCTGGTAGGAGGTAGGTTCCTTCAGGATCGCTGGACCTTCGATCCTTGGGTCCCAGGCTTAATCAAGATAGGACTAGATGGGAGATACACATGCCTCCACCATCTTTCCCTAACTCTTCCTATGCTCCAAAATCCTCCTGGAAGAGTATACCTTAGAGCTCTAGAGCATACAGGTGGTAAGGAAACTATAGGCCATCGAATTCCAGGGAAGGCTGTTTGGTGTTCACGAGAAGGAATCAAGAAAATTCAGTCATTATGGACTTGTCGCCACTCAACAAGTTCAAATAAAACAGCAAGTTCAGAATGTTAATCCTTCTGAACATGAGGACCCTGTTTCAAAAACGGGTGTTCGCAGTCTTGTCAGACCTGAAAGATGTCTATTGGCAACTTCCAGTCAGTCACCCCCTGCCCCCCTACCTAGGATTCAAGTTACAGAGGAAAGATACTTGTCGGATGAGACACAGTCCTAGGTATCTTGACGGGATTAGCAGACAAAGTCACACAAAAAACAAGCCTAGAAATGGTTCAGGCAACAATGTACTTGGATGAAAGGCTGGGGTGGGCAGCACCTGTATGGCTGGTCTATGAGCATCCAAGGAAGTGATCCGGTTCCCGGAACCTCGGGGATGCAACATAAGCCTCAAGAAGTTTCGATTCTCTCCAGCTCAAAGGCTTTAATGGTTGGAAAACCATTGAAACTTATGGTCACACCAACTCTCCTTTCCCTTGGGGATGTAAAAGGAGATCGCAGGGTCGGTCAAGAGACTCTGAAAACCAGTCAGGATTCCAAGACGCTAACAGGGAGGAGTTTTCAACTCCCTCCAGTTCGCAATAGTGACAGACCCAGTGCTGAGAGCACAGCTGAAAGATGCGTTAAGAGTTTGGAGAAGATACGCATCAAACGCTCGAAGAGATCTAAAAAGACCGATATCGGTCCTTCCTTAATCGCTCCTCTAACAAAGGTCAAAGACCAAAAATTCCAAGACCATGCTGGTACTGTCATGAGTGGGGAAACTCTCCACCCAGAACAGACCTCATAAGGCTGATCTGAGACACCGGAGCGATAATGAAATGTCAAAATCGACAATGCTAAAGAACATCTCATATAGTTTAGGTAACGTTAACCATCACTTACCTAAAGGGATGACACTTGTCTGCAGTTCATGTGCAATCGATCCACAATGTGACATTGGATGCTCTACTCGGGCTCAAGCCAATAGAGTTAGAATTGTCCACAGCCGCAGACCTATTCTTCCCCAGATGGGAACAAGTCCCTGAGCTGCAGATTGACCTCTTCATCATGAGCGTCTTCAAGTTACTACCTCGATGTGTAGCCCATACGAGGATCCTCCAGTGGAGATCACAGCCGATCTCCTGCTGAAGGTCCTCAATATGCTGAAATCTTTCCTAGGATGAGTGGCACTGTTAGCTCTCAAGTAGCCCAAGAGCAATCTGTTCCCTTTAATGAAGGAACTGAAGCTGAGGCTGGTCCTAGTTCTGAACCCAGGACTATCTCAGAAGGTTCAGAAGTTAATTGCATTCGATTTATCACAGAGAACCCGAGCCATTCATCTCATGATTTTCTTGTCCTAGCGGTTAGGAAATAATTTGGGATCTTAGAAGGCAATATAGAATTCTTAGAACAATACAAGTCTAAGTCAACGAGAAGACAATATGAGTCTTCTTGGAAAAAGTGGGTTGCTTTTGTAAAAGCAAAAGTTCCGAAAGAATTTCAATGAACTTCTGTCTGTCCTTCTTTGTCCAATTTCATAATCAAGGCCTGGCAGCCAACACGATAGCTACGTGCAAGTCAGCCTTGACCAGATCTCTTCTATATGCCTTTCAAGTGGATCTAGCAAATGAAATCTTTATAATATTCCAAAAGCATGTGTAAGGCTTAGGCCTGCACTACCACTAAAGCCCATCTCATGGTCTTTGGACAAGGTCCTACATTATGCCTCATCTGTGAACAAGAAGATTTTTTCCTCAAGGATATAACACAAAAGGTTATTTTTCTGTTCGCCATAGCCTCAGGGGCTAGAGTTAGTGAAATAATGGCCTTATTTAGAGATGAGGGCCACATTCAGTTCACAGAAACAGGAGAAATGAATCTCTTTCCTGATCCAACCTTTCTTGCTAAGATCGAGCTACCTACTGTGCCCTCTGAAGGAAGATGTCTCTCTATGTCCTTTACATTGTCAAAAGATCTATTTTCTTAGAACTTCAGACTTCAGAGGAGGACAGCTCTTTGAAGGAGAAACCTCTGGATCCAACTTATCCCTAAAACAACTGAGGGTGAAGCTCACCTACTTTATTTGTAGAGCATATCCTGACCGTACTACCACAGGTCATGATCTGAGAAAAATTGCATATAGTGTATGGAAATCATCCAGAGTGTTCTACAAACACTATGCTAAGCAGGTCCATGAACTGAAGCATTATGTGGTGGCGGCAGGTAGTGTAACCCTGGAACGGTACAGTGGGTCGTCCGCGACCCCGAGCGTCAAAAAAAAAGAGGTTTTTCTCATGTGACTCACCCCCGTGACTGAATTTGTGGGTGATCGACCTGCAGTAGGTGTCTCGCCTAAACGCTCTAGTAGTGTCCAGATGTATATTGCTGTAGCTTTACTCCTTCCCCAATTTCTGAGACGTGTCGGGGTTGAGCGCGACCGAGTTTACCCTTCTAAGGTAATTTGCATAATTATCAAAGTTATTACGTATTATGAAATTGTCGTAGAATGGTGAAACTTGTATAGGTTATCAGTTGAGGAAAGTCTTGGTGGATTCTTTGGCTACCATGTACATGATTTTTTTTTTAGTTAAAATGTCGTTCATCACCACGAGGACCATTTTACCGCGAGTGCCCCTTTTTAATTTTTTTAAATTTTTTTGTCAAGTCATTTTTCCATAAGATATTGCCAAATAGTGTTGTAAAACTTTTGCTTTTTTAGTGTTGGAAAGTGTGTCTAGATGATCTGGCTACCCATGCGTGACTTTGTTTTTGTCAGATACGACGTAGTTATTGGTATATTGGGTATTTAACTGCGGTTGCCAATTTCTGTTTTTTTTTTCAATATTTGTAAAAATTTACTACGTAGTAAGGAATTGCCGTATATTATTGATTTTTTTTTCATGTTTATGTGTTAGAAAGTGTGCCTTGATGGTTGGGCTAACACGTGCATGTCTTTTTTTTTTTTATCTGAGAGGCCGTATATTAGAATGTTGGGCATTTTTCCGCGAGTGCCCCTTTTTATTTGTTTTGCATTTTTTTGCTTAGTCATGTTACCGTAAGGAATTGGCAAGTAGTGTCGCAAAACTTATATTTTTATAGTGTTGGAAAATGTTTCTAGATGATCTGGCTACCCATGCCTATTTTTTTTTTGGCCAGATGTAGCGTATGTATAGGTATGTATTCGATTTTCCTGTGATTGCCATTTTTTTCGTTTTTTCCCATTTCTTTCAAAATTACTACGTACTAAGGAACTATCACAGAGTAATGATTCATTTAGATGTTTATTTGTCGGAAAATGTGCCTTGATGGTTTGCCTAGCCCGTCGCTGAATTTTTTTTTTTTTTTCTGAAATCCCGTATATTAGAATGGCCATTTTTCCGCGAGTGTCCCTTTTTATTTGTTTTGCATTTTTTTGCTTAGTCATGTTACAGTAAGGAATTGAAAAGTAGTGTCGCAAAACTTATATTTTTATAGTGTTGGAAAGTGTTTCTAAATGATCTGGCTACCCATGGCTATCTTTTTTTTAGCCAGATATGGCGTATATATAGGTATGTGTTCGATTTTCCGCTGATTGCCATTTTTTCGTTTTTTTCCCATTTCTTTAAAAATTACTACGTACTAAGGAACTATCACAGTGTAATGATTCATTTAGATGTTTATTTGTCGGAAAATTTGCTTCGATGGTTTGCCTAGTACGTGGCTGAAATTTTTTTTTCTGAAATGCCGTATATTAGAATGTTGGCCACTTTTCCGCGAGTGCCCCTTTTTATTTGTTTTGCATTTTTTTGCTTAGTCATGTTACCGTAAGGAATTGGCAAGTAGTGTTGCAAAACTTGTATTTTTATAGTGTTGGAAAATGTTTTTAGATGATCTGGCTACCCATGCCTATCTTTATTTTTAGCCAGATATGGCGTATATATAGGTATGTGTTCGATTTTCCTGCGATTGCCACTTTTTCGTTTTTTCCCATTTCTTTCAAAATTACTACGTACTAAGGAACTATCACAGAGTAATGATTCCTCTAGATGTTTATTTGTCGGAAAATTCTGTTTACTTCTTTTTTGATTGAATATCATCAAATCTTTTTAGCTAAAATATATTTTTTTACATTTTTTTTTTCGATTTTATTTCCCTTCAAAGAAATTTTTTTTTGGGTCGGAATTTCAATTTTATAGTCGTAAAATGATCGACAATTATCCAGCAACCCACCATACAATTTTTATGCATATCCAAGAATAATTAGATTAGTAAATAACACCTTGAAATTGACATACCCTTCCTACATTTCAAGTGGCAGATTAGGGAGTCTGAGTCAGTGTGGTTGGCGGCCATTTTGTGGACATATCCGAAGCGTAAGTTGCCCTATCTATATATATTCTTGTTCCCTATAGAATTTGTGATATTTTGGTAAATTTTTACCTGCATAAATATCATAATATATATTAAATATATGTATTTTTTAACGAAATTTCT
>NW_027172000.1:57500-82500 GCF_036898095.1 Palaemon carinicauda
GTCAAAACAAATATGTTCTATATAAACTACTAAAGTCAAAACAGATATGGCATACAGAAACTATAAAAAGACTCTTCTCAGCCTGGTCAACATAAAAATATTTGCTCCAACTTTTAACTTTTGAAGTTCTATTGATTTAACTACCCGATTAGGAAGATCATTCCACAATCTGGTAACAGCTGGAATAAAACTTCTAGAATACTGTGCAGTATTGAGCCTCATGATGGAGAAGGCCTGGCTATTAGAATTAACTGGTTGCCTATTATTACGAACAGGATAGAATTGTCCAGGGAGATCTGAATACAAACGATGGTCAGATTTAAGAAAAATCTTATGCAACATGCATAAAGATTAATATCTAGATCAAGAATAAGAAATTTAATAAACCGTAATTTTCTGTCCAACAAATTAAGATGATAATCAGCAGCTGAACACCAGAGAGGAGAATAATACTCAAAACAAGGTACAATGAAAGAATTAAAAAACTTCTTCGGAATAGATTGATCACCGAAAATTTAAAAGACTTTCTCAATAAGGTAATTTTTTGTGTAATTGGAAAAGACACAGACCTAATGTGTTTCTCAGAAGTAAATTTGCTGTCAAGAATAACACTTAAAATTTTAAAAGTCATACAAATTTAAAGAAACATTATCAATACTGAGATCTGGATATTGAGGAGCCACCGTCCTTGACCTGCTTACAAACATACTTTGAGTTTTGTTAGAATTCAACTTCATACCCCACAATTTGCACCATTCACTAATTTTAGCTAAATCTCTATTAAGGGATTCACCAACCCCAGATCTACATTCAGGGGATGGAATTGATGCAAAGAGAGTAGCATCATCTGCATATGACACAAGCTTGTTTTCTAGCCCAAAGGCTATGTTATGTGTATATAATATGAAAAGTAATGGGCCGAGAACACTACCCTGTGGAACACCGGATATCACATTCCTATATGCACTATGGTGCTATTTGAGATCCATTACTTAAAAAATCAATAATAATGCTATGAAACAACCCACCCACTCCCAACTGTTTGAGTTTGAAAACAAGTGCCTCATGATTAACACAGTCAAAGGCAGCACTAAAATCAATGCCAATTATGCGAAGTCTTGACCAAAATCAGGGGATTTCTGTACAGCATTGTAAGAAGGGCAACACATGCTCTAAGGCCTTTACGAAAACCAGATTGTAAACTTAGGAATAGATAATTCCCTTCAGCAAACCTACTAATACGATTTCCCAGAAGACTCTCAAAAACTTTAGATAATATGGGAGTTATGGAAATTGGTCGCTAATCAGTGGGATTTGAGCTACCACAATCACATTTACATAGAGGAGTAACATTACCAATTCTCCAACAAGTGCTAAAAGCTCCTCTTCTTGCTAACTTCCGTAAAATAACAGATAACTTTGGAGCTAAGAAATCTGCTGTCTTTATAAAAAACAATGGAAAAATACCATTTAGGTCCACACCTCCATAGGCATCAAGGTCCATCAACAGAGCTCTAATTTCACGAGATCGAAAAAGCCAAACTAGTTAGTTTAGCCTCAGGAAAACATGAATGAGGAAGTTCAAGTTTTTCATTACTCTGTTTACTGTCAAAAATATCAGCCAAAAGGGTTGCCTTTCCTTTGGACAGTGAGTGACTGAGCCATCTGGTTTAAGTAAAGGAGGAACTGTTGAATCTACACCAAAGAGTTCAGATTTATGGATAGAACACCATTCATGTTCCTGAGTTGTACCAGAAAGGATTCTTTTATGGTTAAATTGTACTCCTTTTTAGTTGAGGCATTAACTCCCTGAGCAAAAGCTCGAAGGTGAGTATAGTTATTCCAGGTCAAATCTGATCTGTTACCCTTCCAAAGATGATAGGCCTCCTGCTTCTCCAAATAAGCGTGTCTACAATCATCATTGAACCCCTCTTTGTCCTTCACTCGGTACCTTAGCACATGAGAAGGGATACGCCTATCAATTATGTTGACTTTATTCTCATTGAAAGGGACAACGGGATCTACACTACTATATGATTGTGACCAATTGAAGCACCAAAGATCATGCAAAATCCCATTCCCGTCTGCTTGGGATTTCATATAAATTTTACAAGAGTATGATATATCAGGGACAGGCTGCTCAGTCTTCACTACTAATGAAATCAAGGGACGATTAGATGTCCCAACTGATGAACCCACCTTACTAGTTATAACGCTAGGGGAGTCAGTGTATACGAGGTCCAAGCAATTACTAGACCTGTGAGTAGCTTCATTCACGATTTGCTTACAGCCTGATTCAGAGGCAAAGTCTAAAGCTCTAAAGCCATGGAGATCGGTAGGAGAGATAGAACTTAACCACTCCCTATGGTGAGTATTAAAATCACCAACAAAGACAAAAAAAAGCCTTTCTAACACAAATAAAAATTTTTATGCCTGCCAGAAACTTTTATTATTTGAATCTCATGACAGAGTTCCTGAGCACAAAAGAATATCATGCTGTCTGGACGCAACTGTAATGTCTTTAATATTTGCATGAAGACCACGAATATTGCAATACAGAAGACGACATTGACGAAATCTAGGACATACTGGTCCCGGATTTCACTCAATGTCTCTAGACAACATAAAAATTACTATAAATAAAAAAAGAGACATCATACTTAAAAACTAAATTAACAGGAATTATAACAAAAACAATAAGTCCAGAATTATAAATAAAGTGATTGATGAAACCCATAGACTATAGTAAAAAGTTAGAAGAACTGGTCAACATGGTTGAGCTGATACACCATGCAAGGCTAAATACCCTCCAAGATAGCCACTTCAACGGAAGGGAGGACAGTAAGGGTGGTTTTGAGAAGAAAAGAATCAGAAAAAAAAAGAAAGAAAACCTCTTGATAAACCACCAGGCCTGCATGACCTTTCTATTAAGCCTGCCTAACACACCATTTCAAAAAAACAAGAGGAAGAAAAAAATTAATAAGTTAGAAGAGTGTGCCCGAGTATACCCTCCTGCAAGAGAACTCTAACACGAGACAGTGGAAGACCATGGTACAGAGGCTTTGGCACTACCCAAGACTAGAGAACAATGGTTTAATTTTAGAGCGCCCTTCACCTAGAAGAGATACTTACCATAGCTAAAGAGTCTCTTCTACCCTTACCAAAAGGAAAGTACATTGAACAATTGAAGTAGAGTTAATAATAATAATAATAATAATAATAATAATAATAATAATAATAATAATAATAATAATAATGTTTAGTAACTTTGAATCATAATGTCAATTACGTTCATATATGTAAACATATTTACGTATTTACACAATCATATATATATATATATATATATACATATATATATATGTATATATACATATACATAAATATATATATATATATATATATATGTATATATATATTTATAAATATATATATAAATATATATATATATATATATATATATACATATATATATATATATGTATATATACATATACATAAATATATATATATATATATATATATATTTATAAATATATATATATATATATATATATATATATTTATAAATATATATATATATATATATATATGTATATATATATATAGGTATATATATGTATATATATATATATATATATATAGGTATATATATATATACATATATATATACATATATATATATATATATATATATATACTATATATATATACATATATATATATATATATATATATAATATATATACATATATATATACATATATATATACATATATATATATATATATATATATACATATATATATATATATATACATATATATATAAATATATATATATATATATATACATATATATATGTATGTATATATATATATATATATTTTTTTTCCTTGGGATCGAACCCTAGCCATTTCTAGTGAAAGGCCAGTTCGCTTCCAATCATTCTACAAGAGGTTCTGAAAGAAATGTGAACATAGCTGCTAATCTGCAGTTCAGGATTTACTTGGCAAGACACCCGTGTCCTTACCAGCGAGTTTTCCCAGACTTCCTGTCCCACCAGGTGCCAAAATTGATAGTAATTCATTCAAATCACCTCTAGTGAGTCAACATTTATATTATCTTTACTCGGAATATTCCTATATGAAAATGAGAAAATTATATCATGATTGGGTTTGCATCTGTCCTATGTATGGCCATGGTATTTCAAGATAGATATTATTACGGTTATAGCTAGATGATGATTTGTACACACATACAAACACATACATTATATATATATATATATATATATATATATATATATAGAAATTCGGTCAGAATCACCAACTGGAAAAAAAAATAATAGCATGGTATCGGGAAAACCTACTATGGCTTTCTTGGCCGTGTCCAATTGATTTTTGCTGATAAAATCCTACCAAAACGTCGGTTATGGATCACATGTTGGAAATAGGTATTTGAAGTCACAGCCTAATTGGCAAAAATATGCAATAATGTCTAATGTGAATAATAAAGGTACTTACCAGAGTAAATCTAAGAAATTGAAAGGGTAAATAAATTTAGACGCACCCAGAGAGAGACTATGTAAACGTCATTTCTGAAGGCCCTCCCACTCATTGATACTCTACTGTAGTATGACGTAGTTACTAAATACTCCAGTCGTTTAGCCACTTTATGAATGAAGACACACAAACAGGTACCCTATACACTTCTCTTCTCTCTCTCTCTCTCTCTCTCTCTCTCTCTCTATATATATATATATATATATATATATGTATATATATATATATGTGTGTGTGTGTGTGTGTGTGTGTATAAGGAGATCAGTAGAATAGGTAAATTGTTAAATATGGTTGATGAAACTAGTCAGTGAGATTGTTTGCGGTCAAGAAAAAATCTGTCATCTCTTATTCTTTCTGTGAAAATTTATAAATACATTAATATAAACAAAATATTTGTATATCTTATTTTTTTTTCCAAACTCGTCATTCAAGTATGACCCCTATAAAAGTTAATCTAGGCTTCCTCTCTGAATCTTTTGGTGTTTGTGCATGATCTGTTATGCACTTACCTGTTAATATTAATTATATGACGCATGCGGCTATTTTCTTTATTGCCTACTGCAAAAACATGCAGCATTAAAGCAGTCTTGCAGCCACGAGGACAATTTGTCAGGCCTGCTATAAGTGAAGCACCACACAGCAGTCACGTACAACGGATTGGCTTTGACGTACGAATGCTCTGCTGTCCTTCTCCTGTTATGGGCGTGTTTACTATTGTGAATGGAAAGTTTACTGGATATTAGGTCTGATGTCATAGTTCACGTCACAACTAGCCTCTCTCTGGGTACGTCTAAATTTAGCTAAGTTACCCTTTTAATTTCTTATATATACTCTGGTAAGTGCTTTATTATTCACATTAGATATTACTGCATAGGTTTCAAATACCTATTTCCAAAATGTGACCTATATCCAATGTTTTGGTAGGATTTTATCAACGAAAATCCATTGGACACGGACCTGAAATGCAAGGCAGTACCTTTGATTATTTTTCTAAAATTATATTAACTTAGCATTAAACAGAGTGAAATATCTTACCTGGCCGCAATAAAATATCCCCATTGGTCATATATATAATAGATATTTCAATTATACAACACAAAACTTTAATTTTTTTCTATACTGATTATTCCCTAACAACATACTGAAAACAGGTATTGCTGTAAGGGGAAAACTTATTTCCACCAACACACTACAAAATATAAAGAGTATGATATATCAGGGACAGGCTGCTCAGTCTTCACTACTAATGAAATCAAGGGACGATTAGATGTCCCAACTGATGAACCCACCTTACTAGTTATAACGCTAGGGGAGTCAGTGTATACGAGGTCCAAGCAATTACCAGACCTGTGAGTAGCTTCATTCATGATTTGCTTACAGCCTGATTCAGAGGCAAAGTCTAAAGCTCTAAAGCCATGGAGATCGGTAGGAGAGATAGAACTTAACCACTCCCTATGGTGAGTATTAAAATCACCAACAAAGACAAAAAAAAGCCTTTCTAACACAAATAAAAATTTTTATGCCTGCCAGAAACTTTTATTATTTGAATCTCATGACAGAGTTCCTGAGCACAAAAGAATATCATACTGTCTGGACGCAACTGTAATGTCTTTAATATTTGCATGAAGACCACGAATATTGCAATACAGAAGACGACATTGACGAAATCTAGGACATACTGGTCCCGGATTTCACTCAATGTCTCTAGACAACATAAAAATTACTATAAATAAAAAAGAGACATCATACTTAAAAACTAAATTAACAGGAATTATAACAAAAACAATAAGTCCAGAATTATAAATAAAGTGATTGATGAAACCCATAGACTATAGTAAAAAGTTGGAAGAACTGGTCAACATGGTTGAGCTGATACACCATGCAAGGCTAAATACCCTCCAAGATAGCCACTTCAACGGAAGGGAGGACAGTAAGGGTGGTTTTGAGAAGAAAAGAATCAGAAAAAAAAAGAAAGAAAACCTCTTGATAAACCACCAGGCCTGCATGACCTTTCTATTAAGCCTGCCTAACACACCATTTCAAAAAAACAAGAGGAAGAAAAAAATTAATAAGTTAGAAGAGTGTGCCCGAGTATACCCTCCTGCAAGAGAACTCTAACCCAAGACAGTGGAAGACCATGGTACAGAGGCTTTGGCACTACCCAAGACTAGAGAACAATGGTTTAATTTTAGAGCGCCCTTCACCTAGAAGAGATACTTACCATAGCTAAAGTCTCTCTTCTACCCTTACCAAAAGGAAAGTACATTGAACAATTGAAGTAGAGTTAATAATAATAATAATAATAATAATAATAATAATAATAATAATAATAATAATAATAATAATAATAATAATGTTTAGTAACTTTGAATCATAATGTCAATTACGTTCATATATGTAAACATATTTACGTATTTACACAATCATATATATATATATATATATATACATATATATATATATATATATATACATATATATATATATATATATATATGTATATATACATATATATATGTATATATACATATATATATATGTATATATATATATATATACATATATATATACATATATATATATATATGTATATATACATATACATAAATATATATATATATATATATATATATATATACATGATTTTATATCCAATATTTTCGTCATCAGACAAAAATCGTAATTTCTCGTTTTTTCTTTTTCGGGAGAGGGGTGTATTTCTTTGCTTGTCCTGCTCTTATGCCTTAAGTAATATAATATTTAGATGTTTTAGGCCATTAAGTGACATAATACCTAGAAAAACACAGAAGGTTTCTTCCCTAAATCGAAATTTAAATTTTTGGTGAATATTTATTTCTAGGTATCCCTCCATCACCAGCCGGGGTTACACTACCTAACCTAACCTAACCTCCTCGTTTTTTTCTTTCTGTGTGCTTATTTACTGTTCGATTTTGATAAAACTTGGTCTGCTTGTTCCATATGGATAAACAAACATAATGACAGAGCGAATTTCCATTCAAGACATTAGTTTCTCACTGGTCACCAAACAACTTTAAGTCGCTAGCTCCAATTTTCACATTTTTATTCATAAAATCCTTTATTTTCCCTGTAGGATGATAAAACTTACAGAGGATATGCCTTATTATAGTGCTAATAATGCCTCAAAATCTCATTAGCCTGTCTTGATTAGTGTATTTTTGGCAAATATTTTTTACAATTAGCACCCTCTCAACCCGGAGCCTACCCTTAACGTGTTTTATTGGATAATTTGATAATCATGCCATCTATGATGGGCAAGTCTATTATAGCTGTATGAGAAAATAATATTCTTGGCTACTAATAGATTATTTATTTTTATCAAAAAAAGGTTTATATTATTCATATAGTGAACCATTATAGCAATTACAATTTCTTTTCGGTATTATTGCTCAGATACAATAATGGTGCCGTGAAAAAGATGAATACTACCATTACCTAACACAGTTACTACCCCACATTCAAGGATTGCAATTGTCCAGTGAAAAAAAAAATAATAAAAGACGCCGATAGATGGTGTTGGCGTATAGTTAAAAATATCTAGACATTTTCTTAAAAAAAAAAACCTAGAAGTTACTACGTGGTCATTTCAATACATATCGGTATCAATATCTAGGTAGAATATCTCTGATATATTTATGCTTAACATTATTTTGGGACAGTGATTTGATAGTTCTCTACCCCTTGGGGTAAGAGTCCTTCTACTTGGAGTTACTCTATAGAGAAATCTCCATGTAGTTAATACTGAGGGGAGGCAACAGCATTTGCTCACAGGGGTATACAAGTATGTATCTTCTACTATCCCTTTATAGCTTACTATCCTAAGCTACTCTATTGTAAAGGACATTTGCATGTTGATTGTCAAGGAGATAATCCATTGTATACTCATTTGGTTTTCCTTTCTTTACAGGAGGAACACCACATACCTTGTGCTGCAGTCCTCTGCAAGGCCGAGAGTAACTATTTTTACGGTCATAATACTTGCAGGTTTCATGCCCCCTTTATTATTATTTCCGGATCCCTACATTATTGGAACCCACAGGTTTGCAATATATGTCGGACAATAATGTCCGAAGGTTTTGAAAATCCCAAGTCTAAGGAGATTAGGGATACAGCTCAATATAAATTACACAACTGGGTGAGAGGCTTTCAAAAGATCTCTCCGGGACCTTTCCTACCTAATGATAGGATGCGTAAGCTACTATTTCCGGAAGCAGGTGAGGAAACAGTAGTGCCTCAGGAGCCAACTACATCCCCTGACGGCCAAAAACCTTTGGGATTAAGGGCAAGAACTTCCCCAGGGTAGAAGAGGAAAATGTTGTGTCGGAAATTCCTCGCTTATGCCGGCTATAGAGCCATCCATGTCGACATCTTCGTCTTCTGACCCTCTATTGGATAATGTGGTACAATTATGTATCCAGCTGAAGAATCTAATAGAGCTTTCGTAAACAAAACGAAAAGCAGGAAGTAAAACGCAAGATAGAGCCTCGTAAAGCTTCTCTTGTCGATTCCCAGGGGTCAGTCAAACGACCCTTGAATCAAGACCTACCAACATGCTCCTTAACCAATCCCTGGAGTTTTGCGGAGCAGCTACCGATTTCAAATGGCAATCTCTACATCTCAGATAAAATAGATGCTGTTCCATTGGCCAAAATTCAATTCTGGCCAAGCTTTGATGCTTTCCCTAATTGTTGGGTTCGACTGACGTACGAACCAAAGTCAAGAAAAGGAGCGGAACCAAAGGAGGTCTTGATTCTCGACCATGATAAGGCACAGACTATCCTTTCAGGTAGTCTGTGAAAGGCGGGTTATTCAGAGTCGAAGGTATTCTCACTGAATAACAGACACCCTTCCTTTCTTGCTCCTACTTCACTCTCATTCCCCTTCATGGGGAAGGCATTTACTTCTGTTGCCAAAGCGGTAGAGGCGGGTAAGCCATGTCCCACACTCGATGAGTGCAAGCCTTTGTCACCATCTTTTCTCGGATAGGAAAATTAGACAAGGATATCGCAAGGTATGTTTCCATAAATTGTCTGAGTTGCTCTTGTGTAATGAACATGAGTCAAAGGAGAGGCTTACGACATCCTTTTCTCTACAAAACTACATAGAATTGTGTTCAACCTACGAAAGTACCCCAGACATGCTCATGGTCATAGCCAAAATGCATATGGCTATCTTGGTGAAGGACCTTTACGCCTTTATGAAGGCCAGGAGAGAATGTAGAGAGTTTGTGTACACTGACGCAACAGTGAAACACGAAACAAGGAAGCTAATATCTTCCAACATCTTGGGTAAAGACCTCTTCCCACACGAGGTCATTAAGGAAGTAATTAAGAACGCCACCATGGAGAACCTAAGTCTTCTCCAAAAATGGGGCATTCCTTCAAAGAGAAAATCTTCTGTGGTTGTGGGTCCCAACCTAAAAAGAAGATCGAAAATGCTGAAAATATCGGGGCTGCTCAACAACATTCCACTATTCCACTGACTACGGTGCTACAGGCAAATGGTCAAAATTCTAAGCCTACTGACTACTCGAAGCATAAAGACGCCTCAGCTAGGAAGAACTTTCCCTCAGGATTGCAGGACCTTCGATTCTTCGGTCCAAAGCCTATTTAAGATTAGCCATTGATGGGAAACAGAAATGTCCCTATCATCATTTCCTTACCTTCTCCTACAGTTCAAAACCGTCGTGGAGAAGTATACCTGAGAGCTATAGAGCATACAGGTGGTAAAAAAACTATAGCTCATCGAGTTCCAGGGACGGCTGTCTTGTGTTGACGAGAAGGAATCAAGATATCAATGAGTCATTCTGAACTTGTCGCCACTCAAACAAGTTCATAAAAAACAGAAAGTTCAGAATGTTAATCCTTCTGAACATATGGACCTTTTTCCAATTAGGGGTGTTCGTAGTCTTGTCAGACCTGAAAGGTGTCCTTCGGAACCTTCCAGTCAATCTCCCCCCTTCCTCCTAGCTAGAATTCATGTTACAGAGAGTAACATTCATCCTAGGAAAGATACGTGTCGGACTCACAGTCCCAAGAATTTTCAAAGGATTGACGAACTTAGTCACGTCAAAGTCAAGCCTAGAAATAGTTCAGATATTAATATACCTGATCGAGAGGCTGGAGTGGGCAGCACCGGAAGTGTCGGGCCAATGAGCATTCAAAGAGATGACCCGGTTCCCGGGACATCACGGATGCAAGATAAGCTTCTAGAAGTCTCAACTTTCTCCAGCTCTTGGGTTTTGATGGTTAAAAAATCCATCGAAGGCCTCAGTCACATCAACTCTCCTTTCCTTTGGGAATATAAAAGGAGCTCGCGAGGTCTGTCAAGAGACTCAGGTAATCAGTCAGATTTCCAAAATGCCAACAGGGAAAAGCGCTTAACTTTCCCCAGTTCGCAACAGTGACAGACCTGGTGCTAAGGGCACACCGGAAAGATGCGTTAAGAGCTTGGAGAAAACACGCATCAAACGCTTGAAGAGATAAAAAAAGACTGAGACCGGTCCGTCTCTAATCGCTTCTCTAACAAAAATTAAAGCACGAAAGTCCCAAGACTCTGCTGGTCCTTTCATTGGTGGGGAAGACCCTTCCACACATATCAGGCTCCTTTCGACTGATCTGGGACACCGAAGCGATAATAAGACGTCACATCCGAACATCTCATTCAGTCTTGGTGAAGTTACCCATCCCTCTCTTGGAGGGACGGCACCTACCAGCAGTTCATTTACAACTGATCCACGATGTGACGGTGGATACTCTATTTCGATACAATCCAAAAGAGTTGGAATGGTCCATGGGCGCAGACATATTCCCTCCCATATGGGAACAAGTCAAGGAAATGCAATTCGACCTCTTCGTCACGAGCGTCTTCAAGAACCTACATCGCCATATATCCCCATACGAGGATCCTCTAGTGGGGCTAATACACTAGATAAGGCTGGTCCCATCTCTGACCCTAGGTATATTTCCGAAGATTCAGAAATTAACTGCCTTCGTTTTATCACAGAGATCCCAAACCCTTCATTTCATGATTTTCTCACTCTAACGGTTAGAAAAAGGTTTGGGATCTCAAAAGGCAATATAGAATTCTTAGAAGAATACAAGGCCAAGTCAACTAGAAGACAATATGAGTCTTCCTGGAAAAAGTGGGTTGCGTTTGTCAAAGCAAAAGGACCGAAAGAAATTTCAATGAACTTCCGTCTGTCCTTCTTTGTCCAACTTCATAGCTAAGGTCTGGCAGCCAATACGGTAAATACGTGCAAGTTAGCCTTGACTAGGCCTCTCCTATATGCCTTTCAAGTGGATCTGGCGAATGAAATCTTTGATAAGATTCCGAAGGTATGTGCTAGGCTTAAGCCCGCGGTACTACCAAAGCCCATCTCTTGGTCTTTGGACAAGGTCTTACATTATGCCTCATCTGTGAACAATGAAGATTGTTCTCTTAATTTTAAGGATCTAACCCAAAAGGTTATTTTTCTGTTCGCTATCGCCTCCGGGGCTAGAGTTAGTGAAATAGTGGCCCTATCCAGAGATGAAATTCACATTCAGTTCACGGAAGTGGAGAACTGAATCTATTTCCTGATCCATCCTTTCTCGCTAAAAATAAGCTACCCACTAAGAGGTGGGGTCCCTGGAGAATCTGCCCTCTGAAGGAAGATGTCTCTCTATGTCCTGTAGAGTGTTTAAAGGTCTATCTTCGTAGAACTTCAGATTTCAGGGGAGGACAGCTCTTTAAAGGAGAAACTTCTGAATCAAATTTATCCCTAAAACGACTGAGGGCAATGCTCACATACTTTATTCGTAGAGCGGATCCCGACAGTACTCCCGCAGGTCATGATCTGAGAAAAATTGCTTCATCACTGAACTTCTTTCAGTATATGGACTTTGAGCGCCTTCGTTCATACACTGGATGGAATTTGTCTAGCATAGTGTATGTAGAACACTCTGGATGATTCTCACCCATTACATGTGCGAGGACATGTAAGGTCCCAAACCAAAAACTGTTTACTACAGTAATTAGGGAGCACGTTTTAATCATCCAGAGTGTTTTACAAACACTATGCGAAAAAGGTCCATGAACTGAAGCACTATTTAGTGGCGGCAGGTAGTGTATTAAAACGTGGCCCCTAATTACTGTAGTAAACAGTTTTTGGTTTGGGACATCACATGCCCTCGCACATGTAACGGATGAGAATCATCCCGAGTATTCTACATACACTATGCTAAACAAATCCATGATCTGAAGCAATATGTGGTGACGCCAGGTAGAATATTTAACCTGCCGTCTAATTTTAGGTTGAACAGCTAATTGACTGGGACTGTGAATTAAAGGGAGAAGAGGTCACCCTTCTTAGGTGTGACTTCTTTTAATTAAGTGTTACCATGATAACACTGGCTCTGTTCAAAATCCCAGGTGTGGAATTATACAGATAGTACTAGTGCCGGTGTACGAAGTACACAGTGCAGATAGAAGTAACCAGTACAGGAATTATGAAGAGAAATTGATTTATAATTTTCTTCAGTCTGAGAGTGGCACTCATCATTTCTTCCTTCAAGAAGGAAATGTAGTCTCTGTACTTGATACAGGTATAATCCCATTGTCATACTACATTCGTTTTACTGAACATCTTTTAGTCATTTATTAGTAATAAATGTCTATTAGAATGTAGTGCGTCCACCTTCGCCAGACAATTGTATGTATACATGCCAGAGTTCTTCAACTTCCCAAAGTAAGTATCCCTCATATATTTGTATGCATTAAATGATAATTACACAAAGTTTCAGGTACTCTATTTCTGGAGAGAATTTTCTCGTAGACTTTTTCCTCTCCAGGTCTGCACGGCTGATTCATATCTTCGTCTTATGTGATGTGCCTCTGGCGTTTGACCCCCCCGTCCCCATCTCTCTCTCTCTCTCTCTCTCTCTCTCTCTCTCTCTCTCTCTCTCTTTGAAGTTTGAACTTTATAACTAGATGGCTAAAGACAGACAATCTCCTGCCTTCCTTGAAGGTTCCTTCTATCCCATGGCTGGATGTCTGGTGACTCTGTTGCTTAGAGGGAATCTGTCCATTTCTATAGACAGAATGTAGTAGGTGAAATCCATACCTCCTAAGGGTGTTGCGTTGTCCAAAAAGTTCGCAAAGGCCTCTCTTGCAGGAATACTGACTAGACAGGAGTAACTGATATGGAGACCTTTCTACATACATATGGTAGATTTCTAGGTGTGACAATCAATATAGCTGCCCGTGATATATAGCCTTCCAGTGACACTGTTCATTCATTCATTCATTCTTTCATTAAAAAAAAAAAAAAAAAAAAAAAAAAAAATTATGAGAGCTGCGTCGCTTACTGTTTTAACGACCTCCCGCTTCCCGGTCAAACCCATTGGCCCACAAAATATATGATAACAGCTTCTTATGATATGCAAACACTTTTGTTCCCTATTTCTCTAAACATGAAATAATTTGGGGATATGTTAAAAAAAGAAAAAAACTCCAATATCTTGGTTCATGAGAAAAGAAAGTTAAGTAGAAGGAGGAAGTTTATTATCTCCTGTGCTTATTCTCTCTCTCTCTCTCTCTCTCTCTCTCTCTCTCTCTCTCTCTCTCACTCACTTTTTTTTACTATATTGGTAAATAGTTTATTATTAAAAGTCTGAAGTTTTCAAAAGAATTATATTTAGGTTTTATTTTATCACAGTATGTTTCTTTTTTTTTTTTTTTGTACATATAGTCGTTCTCTCTAACATATGGAGGTCAAAGAAGAATACCTTATCGGTCACTGACATGAAAATTAAGGTACTCATGCAAACTACAGAATTAGTTAATTTTGCAGTACCAATTACTCCGTGTTTACAAAAAGCCAGTTATCCCAATCTTGTTTAGCATCCAGCACTTACTTACAAGACATCAAGGTGTTTTCTTAGTGGGCTATTATTTTCCAAACCTTCCTGGTCTTTTTGAAATTAACACTCTCAAATTATGAAAGTTTACTTCTTTTTATCAAATACCTCAAATCAATCTGATTAATAATATATATTTAGCTAGACTGTTTACCCTTTTCTCTGAAGGTCAACAAGTCTCAAACAATCAATTTATCTAAGAAACATTCAAATTCAACCAACGTTATGTAAAAATTTAAGCCTCTTTCTAATCACCCCGTGACTTTATTTGAAAGCATTATTTCATTTCCATTAAAAAGTAAAAACCTATATCCTAAATCTCTTGTAATCCAAATAAATTAGGACAATAGGGCAACGTTAGGGAAAAAAGACTATCTGCCTCCTCGAAATATAGAAAACTTCTTTTCCTGGACAAATGCAATAACAAGATTTATATATATATATATATATATATGCATATATATATATATATATATATGCATATATATATATATATATATGCATATATATATACATATATATATATATGCATATATATATATATGCATATATATATATGCATATATATATATATATATGCATATATATATATGCATATATATATGCATATATATATATATATATATATGCATATATATATATATATATATGCATATATATATATATATGCATATATATATATATGCATATATATATATATATATGCATATATATATATATGCATATATATATATATATATATGCATATATATATATATATATGCATATATATATATATATATATGCATATATATATATATATATGCATATATATATATATATATATGCATATATATATATATATATGCATATATATATATATATGCATATATATATATATATGCATATATATATATATATATGCATATATATATATATATATGCATATATATATATATATATATATATATATATATATGCATATATATATATATATGCATATATATATATATATATATATGTATGTATATATATATATATATATGTATGTATATATATATATGTATATATATATATATATATATGTATATATATATATATATATGTATATATATATATGTATATATATATATATATATATATGTATATATATATATATATATGTATATATATATATATATATATATGTATATATATATATATATATGTATATATATATATATATATATGTATATATATATATATATATATACATATGCATATATAGGAAGGTTTATCCTTCAGTTTAATTCCATATAAAAAAATCCATTCTCCAGAAAATATCTCTCTCTCTCTCTATGCTATCATGCTCTGACCCGACTCCGCTATGTTTGCTGCCGAAGAAAATAATATCGTTTAAGCTTATCCTGGGAAGGAAGGTAAATGATAAGTTTTCTTAAAAGTGAAATTTCTTATTATTTTGTAATTTTTTTTTTTTTTTGAATAGTGGTTTCAAGCAGCTCTGTATTTCGATCACTGATATGATGTTTGTTTGAATCTCACTATTTTATATCTTGTTTTTCGCAGCCAGATTAGATTGAAATCAGTAATAAACATATCGTAAGTAATAAAGGTCTTATAAATGAGTTGGCTAAAGTCAGATAATTATTTGAATCATGGTCTTCCCAAAATTCATTATTCAACCTCTAGTGTTGGCTTTTCTATAATAATAATAATAATAATAATAATAATAATAATAATAATAATAATAATAATAATAATAATAATAATAATAATAATAATAATTATTATTATTATTATTATTATTATTATTATTATTATTATTATTATTATTATTATTATTATTATTAATTGCTAAGCTAAAACCCTAGTTGGAAAAGCAGATAGCTATAAGCCAAAGGTCTCATACAGGGAAAATAGCCCAGAGAGGAAAGGAAACATGGAAAAATAAAATATTTTAAGAACAGTAACATTGAAATGAATATCTTATGTATAAACTATAAAATCTTTTTACAAGACAAGAGGAAGAAAAATAAGATAGAATAGCCTGCCCTTGTCTACCCTCAAATAAGAAAACTTTATTCCAAGACAGGGGAAAGGCCATGGTACAGAGTCTATGGCACTACCCAAGACTAAAGAACAATGGTTTTATTGTGGAGTGTCCTCTTCCTAGAAGAGCTGCTTACCATAGCTAAAGTGTACACGGGACAATTACAGTGCAGTAGTTAAACCCTTGGGTGAAGATGAATTGTTTAGTAATATCAGTGTTGTCAAGGGCACATGGAAAGATGAGACTATGCAAAGAATATGCCAGACTATTCCGTGTGTGTGTGTGTGTGTGTGGGTGTGTGGGCAATGGGAAAATTAATCGTAACCAGAGAGAATAATCTAATGTAGTACTGTCTGACAAGTCAAAGGAGCCCATGACTCTCTAGCGTTAGTATCTCAACGGGTGGCTGGTGCCCTGGCCAACCAGCTACTTACAATATTAATTAGAATATGATATTCTCATGAGTTTACCTTTTCATGTATAAACTTTAGTGAAACTCCCTTTTCTTCTAATGTTTTTTTTATACTATTGAAAACAGTATATGATTTTATTTTCTTCGAACTCTCTTTCATATCTTTCCTTTCACCTATCCACCCTTTTCTGTCTTTTTCTTCCTATTACCTAATAGTTATAATATTGAGTTATATAGTCATCTCACCTGCCTCGGAAATTCAGATTTTTTTCTACATATACAAGCCAGTAAAAAACATAACTCTTCATATACTGGCCTTATAAGTTTTTTTTTTTTTTTTTTTTTTTTTTTTTTTTTTTTTGTTATATCATTCTGTCACTCACCCTTTTAATACATATTAGGCCACACTTGAAAAGCAAATAATTTATCTTTATATGCTCACTTTTAAAATAGTAGATTAACACTTCTATAAAGGGGAATAGGTTCAACATTACCTTCAATAAACTACGCTCATTCAAAACATCTTCATGTTTGGCAAACCATTGCTACTTTTCTTGAATCATCTATAACCTGACATGCCATACGATTTTGCGAAATACAAATACCGTTCCATAAAGGTTTTATTCCATGGGTTTGCCACCAATAGTGTTTGGAAAGTTTTATTGCTATATTATCAAATTGAAAAAAAAAATAGTAAATTTTCAGGAGGAACATATAGTATGTGAATTATTCATTTAGGTTTTTGGGGGTCTTATGAATACACAAACATCAGAAAAATATATTAGATATTCCATTCATACTTTATTTCAATTTATCTACATTCGACTTCACACATTAACTATCATTTAATTATCTTTCTGTTATACTATATACTCTAATTAAGATAAACAATGTATTATAGCCTGTCGAAAGAAGCCCGTATTCCTTTATAAATTTTTGCACAGAAAATATCCCAACAGGACAATATCTTAAAAGGGTAGCAAGTGGATATCGAACATTTTACCCTCCTCAGATCGTGGGTTTTACCTATAAATTGAAGGAAGATTTATCACCAACATATTTTATAGGAAAAGGAAGACTAGTATATTGATCCTATTGTTATCTATCCTTGAGTCTTTCTGTAATATGTATTCTTAAAGACTACTATCTTTTGTTTAGTTGTTTAGAGTTCGAAATAAATTCAATATATATATATATATATATATATATATATATATATATATATATATATATATATATATATATATGTGTGTGTGTGTGTGTGTGTGTGTGTGTGTGTGTGTGTGCGAATAACACACGTTTTATTTACCGATATGAGAGATTGAATGCTTATATTTAAAGAAAAGAAAAATAGTTACAAAAAGTTGGTTGCACTGAAAAAAATAATTTATTGAATCACTAATGATTAAAAAACAATTTGCTTGTCATTCAAGGTGTTCCTTCCTGAACCTCATCTCTCCGGCTTCGACATCGTTAAATCTTTAACTACGGGGGATTCCCATTTGCGGTAGATGGTTTTCACAAATGTCATAACAGATATTTATATTTTAACATCAATTCTTGTAAGAAATAAGTCATTGCACTTCACATTAGCATGATATTTAAACTTGAAGAGTTGGGATAATTGGTTTAAATACACATAGACATATATATATATATATATATATATATATATATATATATATATATATATATATATATATATATATATATATATATATATATATATATATATATATATATATACGTCATCATCATCAGTCGTTATTAGTCCATTGCAGATCAAAGGCGTCAGACATGTACTTTACTCTTGCGTTTGTTTATGGTTTCTCTCTGCCGATCCACGCCCGGAAACTTCCTGAGTTCGTCGATCCATCGTCTTCTCTTCGATTCTCTGCTTCTTTTACAATGGCTGTGGATCTATCTTTTATTATTCTAAAACCCAATCCATTGTCCGTCATTCTCATTATATCCTGACATTGTCTCTTTTTTTTTTTAAGTTGTTTAAATATCCGCTACTTTAGTCTTACTCTCATATCCTTATTGCTCTTTTTGGTTTGTCCTAATCATTATTTTTTTTTCGTAGCTCTTTGATTTGTAACTATCTAATGTTCTACGACTTTAGTAAGGCTCTAAGTATCTGATGCATAAATTTGTATTGGTAGGACAACCTTATTAATAAATTTTCTTTTTACATATAATTGAATTTTACTTTTTATAATCTCGTTTTTATTATCAAATGCTCACCAATCTATGCTTAACCTTCTTTCAATTTCGGTCTCGTGGCCTGCGGAAGCACTTTTCTTTTAGAAGAGATGGGTGGGTCCATCAGGACGACATTGCCATCTCACCCAAAAATAGATTTTTCGCTTCGCTCAAAATCAGTTTTTTTGGGTCAAGCCATGTTGTCGTAATGGAAGTATACCAGAGCATTAGTGTATCTGTGGATTTTTAATCAGTTCCTTAACCTTATAGCAACCTTTTCTATGGTCATGGGGACCACATGAGACAAGGGACGTTACCGTCATTCGTCCCCATCACTAATCATAACCAATGTTAGTGCTTCCTGCCTCCTACAGGGAAGAGTCATTCTAGACAGTAGAAAAGGGATCTTAAGGTTAACATACATAGTATGACCAAACATAAGTACACACTGAATATACAAATAGTCTCATAGTTGTATATTTGCTAAAATAACATCAGTGTCTCTTATATCTATTAATTGATGCATACAAATATATGAGAGACACTTACTTTGGTAAGTTGAAGAACACTGGCATGTATACATACAATTGTCTGGCGAAGGTGGACGCACTACATTCTAATAGACATTTATTACTAATAAATGACTAAAAGATGTTCAGTAAAACGAATGTAGTATGACAATGGGATTATACCTGTAACAAGTAGAGAGACTATATTTCCTTCTTGAAGGAAGAAATGATGAGTGCCACTCTCAGACTGCAGAAAATTATAAAATAATTTCTCTTCATAATTCCTGTACTGGTTACTTTTATCTGTACTGTATACTTCGTACACCGGCACTAGTGCTATCTGTATAATTCCACACCTGGGATTTTGAACAGAGCCAGTGTTATCATGGTAACACTTAATTAAACGAAGTCACACCTAAGAAGGGTGACCTCTTCTCCTTTATTTCACAGTCCCAGTCAATTAGCTGTTCATCGTAAAATTACACAGCAGGTTAAATATTCTACCTGGCGTCACTACATATTGCTTCAGATCATGGATTTGTCTAGCATAGTATATGTACAACATTCTGGATGATTTTCATCCGTTACATGTGCGAGGACATGTGATGTCCCAAACCAAAAACTGTTTACTACAGTAATTAGGGGGCAGGTTTTAATACACTACCTGCCGCCACTACGAAGTGTTTCAGTTCATAAACTTGTTTTGCATAGTGTTTGTAAAATACTGGATGATTTCCATCCAGTGTATGTACTAAGGCGCCTAAAGTCCATATACTGAAAGAAGTTCAGTGATGAAGCAATCTTTCTTGTATCATGACCTGCAGGAGTACTGTCCGGATCCGCTCCACGAATAAAGTAGGTGAGCTTCGCCCTTAGTTGTTTTAGGGATAAATTAGATCCAGAAGTTTCTCCTTTAAAGAGCTGTCCTTCCCTGAAGTCTGAAGTTCTACGAATATAGACCTTCAGACACTCTACAGGACATAGAGAGACATTTTCCTTCAGAGGGCAGATTCTCCAGGGACCCCACCTCTTAGTGGGTAGCTCCTTTTTAGCGAGAAAGGATGGATCAGGAAAAAGACTCAGTTTTCCCACTTCTGTGAACTGAATGTGACCCTCATCCCTGGATAGGGCCACTATTTCACTAACTCTAGCCCCGGAGGCCATAGCGAACAGAAAAATAACCTTTTGGGTTAGATCCTTAAGAGAACAATCTTCATTGTTCACAGATGAGGCATAATATAAGACCTTGTCCAAAGACCAAGAGGTGGGCTTTGGTGGTACCGCGAGCTTAAGCCTAGCACATGCCTTCGGAATCTTATTAAAGATTTCATTCACCAGATCCACTTGAAAGGCATATAGGAGAGGCCTAGTCAAGGATAACTTGCATGTATTTATCGTATTGGCCGCCAGACCTTTTCTATGAAGGTGGACAAGGAAGGACAGACAGAAGTTTATTGAAATTTCTTTCGGTCCTTTTGCTTTGACAAATGCAACCCACTTTTTCCAGGAAGACTCATATTGTCTTCTAGTTGACTTGGCCTTGTATTCTTCTAAGAATTCTATATAGCCTTTGGAGATCCCAAACCATTTTCTAACCATTAGAGCGAGAAAATCATGAAATGAAGGGTTTTGGTTCTAGGTGATAAAACAAAGGCAGTTAATTTCTGAATCTTTGGAAATATACCTAGGGTCAGAGCTAGGACCAGCTTCATCTAGTCTATCAGCCCCACTAGAGGATCCGCGTATGGGGCTATATAGCTAGGTAGTTTCTTGAAGATGCTCATGATGAAGAGGTCGAATTGCAGTTCTGGGACTTGTTCCCATCTGGGAGGGAATATGTCTGCGCCCAAGGACCATTCTAACTCTATCGGTTTTTATCGAAATAGAGTATCCACCGTCACATCGTGGATCAGTTGTAAATGAACTGCTGGTAGGTGCCATCCCTTTAAGAGAAGGATGGGTAACTTCACTGAGACTGAATGAGACGTTCGAATATGACGTCTTATTATCGCTTTGTTGTCACAAATCAGTCGTAGGGAGCCTGATCTGTGTGGAGGGAGCTTCCTCACCCATAAAAGGACCAGCAGAGTCTTGGGACTTTCGTGCTCTAATTTCTGTTAGAGAAGCGATTCAAGAGGGACCAATTTCAGTCTTTTTTTATCTCTTCAAGCGTTTGATGCGTGTTTTCTCCAAGCTCTTAACGCATCTTCCCGGTGTGCCCTTAGCACAAGGTCTGTCACTAAAGTGAACTGGGGAAAGTTTAGCGCTTTTTCCTGTTGGTATTTTGGTATTCTGACTGAATACCTGAGTCTCTTGACAGTCCTCACAAGCTCCTTTTATATTTCCAAAGGAGAGGAGAGTTGATGTGACTGAGGGCTTCGATGGTTTTTTTAAAACATTGAAACCCCTGAGCTGGAGAAAGTCGAGACTTCTAGAAGCCTATCTTGCATCCATGATGTCCCAGGAACCTGGTGTGACGCCCGAGAGAAAGGTTATGACTCAATGGCAGGATGCAATCAACTGAGTAACTTTATTAAAGAACACTTTCCTTTATATACAAAACCTCAAGGCAACAGGAAAATACCTGTTCGAGGAATGACAATGTTGCATAGGCGACAACAGACATGTTTGTTCTGGTTCTTTTTAGTGCGAGGGAAGAGCGCAGATGCAAGCATAATACATACAAAATAATTTATGTACGATCGTGTGACACACAGTTGGTACATGCCCCCCCCCCTAAAAAGGACATACTGTACATGTTAAATAGGGCGCCCTGCTCTAGAGAGGCGAACTATAGGCGGGTCATCTGGCTTCGGATCACAAGGAAATGGCCTTTGTAAGGGGGTGTCAGCGGCGGCTTCGTAGTGTCGTTGCACAGGAAGACATAAGATACAGAATGCAAGTCTGTTGGTATGTGATGCTTCGCTGGTGCTTGTAAGTCTGGCGGCATGGAGTAAATTTTCCCACAACGTGACGTATGCGCTGGAGATCATTGGAGGAGGTTGTAAAAGGAAAAAATTCGGCCGGGACGACCAAAGGGTCGCCATACACCATTTTAGCTGCCTAGAGGTCAAGGGCGTCTTAAGGAGTGGTCCTTAGTCCCAGGAGGGCCAGGGAAGCTCAGTAAATAAGTTTGAATCCTTGCAGCGGGACATCAAAGCTGTTTTGAGAGTGCGATGAAAACGTTCATATATTCCATTGGCAGAGGGGTTGTAGGCCATTGTCTGATGTAGGGTGATGCCCAGGAGATTCGCTAATGATGTCCACAATTGAGAGGTGAAAGTGGTTCCCCTGTCAGAAGTAATATGCTCAGGGATACCAAATCTTGCAATCTATCCAGAGAGTAAGGCAGATGTACATGAGGCGGACGTTGCAGTTTCCATGGGAATGGCTTCAGGCCAACTGGTGGAGCGGTCGATGACGGTAAACAGGTAATGATGTCCATGTGATGTGGGTAGGGGGCTTACAACGTCAACGTGAATGTGTGCGAAACAACGCTGAGGTTAAGGAAAGGTGCCCACTCCTTGAATCCGTGTGTCAATGTACTTTGAAAGTTTGGCAAGAAGTACAGGCGCCAACCTAATCCTTAGCATCCTTAGAAATGCCGTGCCAAAAGAACTTTGCCTTCAGCAGCTGTTCAGTAGAACGGCACGAGGGATGTAAAAGGCCGTGAATGAAATCAAACACCTGTCGGCGCATGGGAGCAGGAATCTAAGGTCGCGGTCTGCCAGTACTGACATCAAAGAGGAGGCTGGTGTTGGAGTCGTCGAGGGGGAAGTCTTCCCAACGGAGGGACCAAAAGGATGTCTTACATGCTTGATATTCTGGATCCTGTCGTTGTGCTTCAGCCAGGGCGTTGTAATCCAATCCCAGTTGAACAGCAGCCAACGTGTTTCTTGACAGGGCCACGGCAACGGGATTCATTTTCCCAGGGACGTATTGAAGGGTGCAATTGTATTCAGCCACGGTGGAGAGAGGTTGGCGTTGCCGGGCGGACCAGGCATCAGACTGTCGAGTAAAGGCGTGCACCAGAGGCATGTAGTCTGTGCGAATGACGAAGGGCGTACCTTCTAAGAAATGGCGAAAGTGGCGAACAGCCAAGTGCACCGCCAGAAATTCTCAATCGAAGTTAGAATAGCCAGATTCTGCCTTGGACAGGTTTCTGCTGAAGAAGGCCAATGGGCGGGGCGAACTTTTGACCACCTGTTTGAGTACTTCACCAATAGCGACGTCGCTGGAATCGGTAGAGAGAAGGAAAGGGGCATGTGGGATAGGAGAAGTGAGAGCCGCAGCAGTTGATAGGGCCTTCTTTGCATTGCAGAAGGCTGCTTCTTGAAGGGGACCCCACTTCAGGTCCTTTGGCTCACCCTTGAGGGAGGCGTAGAGGGGAGCAAGAGTGGCGGCAATATCTGGCTGAAAACGGTGATAATAGTTGATCATGCCCAAGAATTCCTGCAGAGCTTTGACGGTCGAGGGCACAGGGACATTCTGAATGGCTGCCACCTTCTTAGGGATTGGGTGGACTCCTTCAGGAGTGATGCGGTGCCCTAAGAATTACACTTCGTTGGCGCCAAAGGTACACTTGTCGTACCAGACTACAAGGCTGTTTTGTTGCAGGCGGTCGAGCATGATATGCAGGTGACGGAGGTGTTCTTCTTTTGAAGACGAAAACACAAGTATGTCATCAACATAACATACACTGAAAGGGAGGTCCCCTAAGATGCCATCCATGAGACGTTGAAACGTGGCCCCAGCATTACGAAGGCCAAACAGGAGTAATTAAAGGTGTTTGTACCAAAAAGAGTGGTGATGTCAGTCTTGAAGATGTCTTCTGGGTTCATAGGCACTTGATAATACCCTTTCAGGAGATCGAGCGTAGAGGAAACCTTTGCTTTGTGCAGGTAGGAGGTCACGTCGGCAGTGTTTGGGAGGGGATAGTGATCCGGTTCTGTTTGCATGTTTAGGCACCTGTAATCCTCGCACGGACGGAGGAAGCCGTCTTTCTTCAGAACGATGTGTAAGGGTGACGACCATGGGCTAGAGGCCTTTTGGCAAAGGCCCTTTTCCTCCATTTTGGCGAACGTCTGTTTGGCGGCTACCAATCGTTCCAGTGCCAGATGTCTGAATTTTGCGAAGACTTGGGGTCCCGTCATCTTGATATGGTGATAAATACCGTGGGTGTTTGGCGAAATTCTGGATGGAAAACTTCCGGGTACGATGTGAAGAGGTGTGCGTAGTCATCCGTGGGTGCGCTGATGTGGCGAGCAAGGTTAAAGGGGGCGGGTTGAAGAGGTGTTGACAAATACGAGTCTGCGTTGACCAAGCGTTGGTGGGCGACATCG
>NW_027172000.1:90000-94918 GCF_036898095.1 Palaemon carinicauda
AATATTTTTTTAAAAAACATCTATTCCAAAACATGAACAAAGATTATCAAACTGGAATAATTTTGATATTTTCAAATACATCTTTTCTTTTATTCCAATATAATTGAATTACATTATTTTTTTTAAGATTATCTAATACTGTTAAACCAGTTTGATGAATTTTATGTAAATAAAGTTTATCCACCAATTGGTTGTCTTCAACTATATGATAACTCAAAACACCACCTTTAAACTTCTTTTTACTTTGTATAGCCGTCGCCGTAAACCTATATTTTGAGTGTTTGAGTCTCTTGTTTTTTGTATAAAAATTATCAATGTCAACGGCAATAACCAACGACAAAATATAATTGCCTTCGGGAATATTTTCCCAGCCTTTGACACGATTTATGTTGAAGAATTCGTGAACATTTTCCCAAATTCTCATTTTTCTTTTATAACTAGAACTTGGGAATGCGAGGAAAGGTGTGGCACTAGAACGATAACGCAGTTTCTGGTTACATTTTTGACGAACTGGATATGATGATCCTTTATATTTCGTCATCTTCGGTGGTCTGTTTGTTGGTATTCACATCAGCGTAATTGGTAGTCCTTCTTCTTTGACAATTATATTGGATCTGAGACAAAATATAATGCATGAACACAACTTTTGTTTATGAAAAAAATGAATTATTCTTATTAAAAAATGAATGAATAATTATACGATATTACTTTTGGTCCTGGCAATGAAACATACCCCATTTGTAGAATTAAAAGCAACCAATCATTTTTAAAAAATTCGAGTTATAATATATATTGTACTAAATCTATTATCTATCAGTTTTTTTATAATATTTCAACGAGAAACAGTTTACAGTCATAAAAAATGTAGAATGCTTTTCCTTTCTTATGAGTTTAGCAGGAACAATGCCTTTTTCATGATTTGTAGGCCCAAATCTTCGTCGTTTAATCAGTATTGGGTTTCTACGATCAATTTGATGTTATTAGCCATCCACTTTTGTTTTTTTTGTCATTGTTGATGACAATGATGAGCGTCGTCTTTTTTTAACAACATTCAAGGTGGTGTGGTGATTTTTCCTCCAACTTGGATTTTCCCAGAAAGTATCCAAGAATTTTGGATTACATAAAGGTTTATTTGTGCAAGTGTAGTTTTCTATGAATTGGTGGTCGTTTTTCCAAGAAAACTCTTGGTTCATTTCAATGGGGTGGATTTTGTCAAAAAACTGAATCGACGCATAATTTACGGAATACATTGCTCTTGGGTCCAATTTAAAAGCCATCAATGATTCTACTATTGAAATTAGGACTTTAAATTGTCCATAAAAATATGGTCGGTCTCTGAAATAATGAAGCCTCTTTACACAGGATAATTCCAAAACCCTTTTACATGAGCATCCTAATGATTCGGTTTCTACACTGTGAATTTTCTTAATTATGATGGGACGGAACCACTCTATGAATTCATTCTTCCGTGTGTTCTTATTATCTAGACACACGGAAGAAATATCCTCATTGTTTTCTAAGCCCATAAAATTTCTATAAACAGCAGCCAAATATTGAACGGCTTCAAAACGATTACCAACTTCAAGAGAGTCGTTAAATTTTTTCTCATAATTTTCTTTGTCGGTAGTTTCTGGTATTTGATTAGATGCAGCCAATTGTAAATCACAACATACTTGGGCTTTTAAGGCGAATAGAAAAATAGTAAGGGCCCTGGTTAGAAACTCAATATCTCTATAATTTTTTTCTTTGTATGTGTTTAAAAATGTAAAAAAAAAATATAGAGAAACTGTATCTCTTGGTGAAATTAGGTCTAGGGCCTTTCCTTGTAAGAAATTCAGTATGGAATTCATTCTTGAATTGTTTTTTCTGTTTACGTTTAATATATTAATGAGATGAATTTCTCTAATACACCATAAATAGAGATCAGAAACCTTTCCTGTCATTATAGTGTTTATAATGATTTTTTTCAAGGTGTCCATATCTTCTCCGTGGAAAAGAATTGGGTTGAATGGTGATGATAGGTTTTGTTTGCTCTTTTCTCGCAAACAAACCAATTCATCGTCTTGTGTTATGTTTTTTATGTTAAAAAACATTCTTTTTGGGTTCTTTTATATTGATACCTTTCTGTTGCAAGATCAGAACCAAAAGAATAAACACCAACCGGAGGTTGAAGCTGTACTGGGCATAATCGTATCTCAGTCCACTATTTATATGCTTCATCTGTCTTAGATGGGGGGATGGGGATGGGGGGGGGGTATAATCACATAGTATATATATATACCAACCCAAAGAAGGTTTCAGTTGGTTAGTTGTATCTTAGACTGGATCAGTTCAACTACCACCACCATATTACAAGATTTGTAAATATGAAAATGGTTCAAGTGCAATGTCCATGTTGTAAAAATAAAATCTGTACCCCAAAAAAAGAAATAGATAATGATTTTGAAAATATTTCACTGTTTGTGGATACTACAGATTTGGAACATGATAGTTTCTTGCCTTTTCTGGATATTGAAAATTATCTAAATTTTTCAAAGTCGGGGGAAGATGATCATTTTCAAGAATTGGAGGAATTCTTAAACCATGAACAAAAAGGTGGCATCAACACCAAAACAAAAATTCTCCCAGTGAAGATTACTACAAACCAACACAAAGACGAAGAAAACACAAACCCAGTAAAGAAGGTTCTTAAACAAATAAAAAAAGAATTTCCCTCGAATCCACACAAAAAAGAAAAAAAGAAGACTTTTGGGGCAGAGGAGGCAGTGAATCTATGGATTCTAGAAGTTTTATCTAATCAGTACAAAGATGGAGAAAAGAAGATTTTTGAAGTAAAGGAAACCACCATAAAGGGGGAATTCCCCTCGAATCAATACAAAGTTGAAGTAAAGGATATTCCCCCAGTGAAAACGACTTCAAACCAACATCAAAAAGAAGAAATCGTCCAATTAGATATAAATCTCAACCTTAAAAGAAAAAATAGAGAAACTGACGATGATACAGAAGACTCAATAGCTAGACGCGTTTCTCTGAAACATAAGGAGAGGACACTATTTGAGCCCGTTGCTAAAAGAACGAGGCTTCAAAAAAAAAAACTTAACAACATTACGTTTTCATCAAATACCCATCCACATGGAAAACCAAAACGCTTTAAATCCAAGGATACCCCTACTAACAAGAAGGCGCACTAACAAACTTTACATCATAATAGGGATAATCAACGCCCCTAGTATCATCTTCTACGGCGGTCAAATAAGGCAATGTTAAATTCCCCTCCTACGAATTATCCACGATTTTCTTTCTTTTCTCCTCACGTCTCCTAGCATAATCATACCTTACAGCATAGTCTGTATAGACATACAAAATAAATATAGTCACCAACAAAATTATTATAATGCTTATAATAATAAGTGTTATGTATTCCATTTTTTATTTTACAACATAAAGTGAGTATCTTGTGCTATATCGGTGATAAAATGTAAACCATATACCCAGTATATTCTACGTGGGTAGTAAATTTCATTTTATTTTAGTAATGTTAGCGAATAAGTAAGATTGGAATAGAGTCAGAGTATCAATCGGTTTGGTTTCTGGAATTAGAATTGGATATATAGTCTTCTTTGTATTACTTTTGCCCCTAATGTCATTATTATCATATAACCAAAGTGTTTCGCTAGTCCACTTGTTTCCATGGGTCGTCTTTTCACTCCTCTCGTTCTCCCGTTCTGGGAATTCTCTTGGTCTTCCACTCCAATACTCATCAAAATAACTGTAGTCATCTGGTTCAGCTTCGAATATATTTTTCTAATGCATTATTTCTAAATACACCCCCGGTGATTCTTTTATTGTTATAATGAACTATAATATCATAAAAATAAAAAACGAAATTCATTTAACTGGTGAGTGTTTCTGATTTTTCCTTCATATGAGTTAATTTTGATATTTTTAATGATAAATCAATATTTTCATACTGATTAAATTCATCAAAAACCCTTTGTAGTGTTTTTGAACCTTGGATAATCTCATCGCTCATTTCTGTTTTTTCGTCTTTGGTGGGTTGGATTGGAAATTCCAAAAAATCAGATCTAAATTGGGAAATTTCGTAATTAAGGCGTTCAGCTCCAAGGCCCACAATTGTCATTTGTTCTTGTGGGCCCGTTGCAAACCCTCCTCGTTTTCCTTTCACTGGTGTACCAGAAAACTTTGTTCTTATGATATCATCTGGATGAGAACATTGCATCATGAGAGATGATTTATGGTTATGAACAAGAAAATATCGCGTTTTATAGATGGTGGCTTTAGTAGTTTTATAACATAGCCTATTAATATGATCATAATCTTCTAATTTTCTAGTGTATGTAAATCCGTCATCTACATCAAAATATTCATAATAGGGATAATCAACGCCCCTAGTATCATCTTCTACGGCGGTCAAATAAGGAAGTCCCGTTATAGGATTTATTAGTATTCCACTAGCATATAAATCTCCCAACTCCAAATAATATTTAGAATCTTCTATATTAAATTCAAAACAGTTGTTCATATATGGAATCGATGTTTTGTTTTCGTGTTCTTTCTTTAACATCTCACCAGTATTAAATATATTATCTAGAGTCTGTCTCTTCAGGTATTGAGGATTAATGATAAGATCTGGCATTATTGTGTGTGTGTTTTTTTTCCCCCTCGTTTTTAGGATTGATTATTACAAACGGCATATTTTCATCTGAAATAATTTCAGAGAGAACACCCTTATTTGAAGTTGTTGTTTGTAATTTATCACCTATAGATGGTGTGAATAAACTCGCATATGTCAGATATAACTTCATATACTGTGATATATCTATGTTATCGCAGCGAATCATTTCGCAACGATATTTCTGATAGTTTGGGTTTTGAGATTGAAAAGCCAATGACCTTC
>NW_027172001.1:5000-15000 GCF_036898095.1 Palaemon carinicauda
TCTGCGTGTGTATTGGACATATCGTTTTAATGATGTTGATAATGATAATGATTATAATGATGATGAGAGAAATAATTTTCAGGTATATATTTGGTAATATTTAACCTTTTTATATTTTTTATGGTCATTAGTAATGGCATAAATATTTAGAATTGGAAATTGATAATTTTAAGCCGCAAGTCAGTACACTTCAAAATTTAGTCTGTTTCTCTGCTAGTTGGAACCCCATTAGAATAAATAAAACAAGCTTCAATCTCTACAACAAGTTTTGCTTTGCCCTCTTTAGGCCCCCTGGCATTTACTGACCCCATTCCTAAGTCCCATCGATCCACATTCAATATTGATCATTTTAGTTGATGTCTTTTGGTGCACAAAGATTTTCCCATTTTTTCAACATTTTTATTTTCTTTGCAACAGCTTTTTCTACTTCTATGTATCCTTCATCTTGCAAACATTTCACTCAAACTTTTTCTTATATAAACACCGTTGCTGGTTCTCCTCATTGAAGATCATGGTAATATATCACCAAAAGAATTTACGGTTGTGGTGGCATATGTGGGAACGTTCCTGACGGGTGATCGCCAGAGTCGAGTCCTGCTCAAACTCGTTTGTTCCTTTGGTCACTGCAACCTTACCATCCTAGTGAGCTAAGGAGGGGGGCTTTGGGGGAGCCTTCAGAACTACCTGCTGAGTCATCAGTAGCCATTGTCGAGCCCTCCTTGGTCCTAGCTTGGGTGGAGAGTTGGCTTGGGCGCTGATCATGTGTACATATGGTCAGTCTCTAGGGCATTGTCCTGCATGATAGGGCAATGTAACTTTCCCTAGCCTCTGCTATTTATGAGTGGACTTTATACCTTTAAATTTTGAAAGAGGGAATCTCCTCCGATTAATGGATTCTAATTTCACAGGTATTTTTACTTGATAATCAGCATTGGAAAGAGTGCACCAGTTTAGGATTTTTAATGCCTCAAATAAGCTGTTCTTAGGGTAAAAGCAGAATGAAAAGCATTTCGCTCTCATGTCGGAATTAAGAAAAAAATAGACTAAACATTTTCTGCTGAGTTGACATTTCCCTATTCAATAGACTTATCGTCATTATTTTTTTTTTCTATAACATTAATAACAGTAATGATATTAACAATAATGATATTTGTTAATAATGATAATAGAATGTATTAATAGTAATATTATTATTATTTTTTATTATTATTATTGTTGTTGTTGTTGTTATTATTATTTTTATTATCATTATTACTATTAATATGTTAAAGACAATGGCTTTTGTATTTATCTTATCAATAATTACTGCATTCCGCCCGTAACTGAGCAACAGTCATTCTTCAAAATGGATAGATAAATTCAGGATAAGTCCCAAATTTTGGGTTTTAATATAAAGTTTACAAGTCGGGTAAAACAAAACAGTAAGCAACTCTGCGTTTCGAGAGGTTGCCTCCCTTCCTCAGGCTGTAATGGCTGGAATGATAGTGGTAACGTCCATGGTTTAGAGTTCTTTTGCTTGAGGGTACACTAGGGCACACTGTTCTATCTTATTTCTGTTCTTGTTATTTTGAAGTTTTTGTAGTTTATATAGGAAATATTTGTTTTAATGTTGTTATTCTTGAACATCTCTTGTTGTTTATTTCCTTATTTCTTTTTCTAACTTTGCTTTCATCCCTGCTGGAGCCCTTGACCTTATAGCATCCTGCTTTTCCAACTAGGGTTGTAGTTTAGCAAGTAATAATAATAATAATCCTAGTAATAATAATAATATTAGTATAGATAATCTATCATATGATATATTTTCAAGCTCTTATGTTTTCAAACCTTCTTTTCACATATTAATTCCCATAAGAAACTCTAAAGAATTCACGAAGAAAAGGAAACCGATCTTCAAATCGAATGCAAGAATACAAAGGTATAACCTTTAAAACCCATTTTACGAATTGAATAGAGGAAAAGGGTACTTGAGGGGAAAAGTGACACCTCATTAGCGTCTCATAACTGAATCTTTTTGATGCGGGGACCTTCCCTCGAAGATCCCCTTACAGTCTTGGGTTTGGAGGGTCATGAGTACGCGTCAGCATTTTTTTTTTTTTTTTTTTTTTTCATGACGTCAGTGGGGCTTTTATTACCTGTTGAGCGAAATGTGAAGATTGCTCATGTGTTTGTATTTGATATACGACTAAAATGATTTTAATTTTAAGAATTGAGTTATAAAAGGATATATAAGTACATAATGTTTTAGTATTTTAATTTTTTGAACTGAGTACTAAGAGAATTTATAATTACTTAACGCTTTAGTTGATGTACAATAGTTTAATAGTATATTGAATAACTACTGTGGATAGTTTAATGGATTTAATTACTTCGATGGAATGATACAAGTTGGAATGAATATTTCGTTAAATGTAGGATTTCTCGGGGAAAAAAGAAATCTGATCTCTCTCTCTCTCTCTCTCTCTCTCTCTCTCTCTCTCTCTCTCTCTCTCTCTCCTCTTTTATAGACCAGTCACCCTTCAGCTTTTTCTGATGTTCGCGAGTAAGGCTAATTGGCAAAGGTTCGGAAGATTTTGTAGCTCAAGGTATTACCGAGTATACAAGGTATTTCTATTTCCATATCCACTTGTCCTGAGAAGGGAAACAACACTACCTTTTCGTTCGAACAGTTTATCAGTGCAGTAAATAGTGAATGTATGTATTATTTTTTCTCATCAATTTAAAGACAGTCTATGAGCGAGTGTGTTTCCATGGATGAAAATTCATTTGTGTTATGAGGATCCAATATGGAAACTTCATGTACATTGTCCTAGGTATAATGTGAATTGCGGAAAGACATAATTAGGGTGAGTGAACACTAATAGAAATACAAAGTTTTCACTTCGTTATATTTGAAACAAATATTTACTTATCTTTAATTAAGAAATTATTCCTGTAGACACTATATAATTGTTCCTGATATATTATAATTATGTGCGTCAGTATTTGTTAAATGGGGTATTGCTTTCGTTTGGGTTCAAGATTCAAAGTGAAATTAGGCCTGGAAATTAACAATTATCTCATTCACAACTGCATTGAGAGTTGTACATATGAAATAGTTTCTCTTTTAAGTGAAATCGACCTTGGACATTAACAACTGTCACATTCACAACTGCATTGAGAGTTATAGATAAGAAATAGTTTCTCTTTTAAGTGAAATGGACCCTGGAAATTAGGAATGGTCTCATTCACAACTGCATTGAGAGTTGTAGATAAGCAATAGTTTCTCTTAAGGGAAATCAGCCCTGGAAATTAACAATTATCACGTTCACAACTGCATTGAGAGTTGTAGATAAGAAATAGTTTCTCTTTCGTTTAAGAATCACTAAAAAAAATAAAATTGATAATAGTTTTTTTTTATGCTCGTGGTTCAGCATTAATGACCCTAGTCTTTTAGACGCCAGATTGATTGTACGAAGTGTTCCATTCTCAAATATTTTTTATCAATCAAAAGACTGGTAAATATTCTCTGAAACTTAGTTTAAATAAAAGTCTTATACTGTGTAATGTAAAATAAGTGAGCTTTCAAATCCACTGTATATGATGGTTATCATTTGAAATTCTTATCTGCAATAGGCAGCTGCCCTTTAAAATCTAGCCCGGGAATCAGGTGATGTGATATTTACATTCAAACGAGATTGCTTCTCAGAATTTCTTGTGGAACTTGCTGACATGCGACGAAAAGGAGCTCTTCCAAAGACACTCTCTCTCTCTCTCTCTCTCTCTCTCTCTCTCTCTCTCTCTCTCTCTCTCGCCAAACATCATTCCATATTTCCTCCTTGAAGGAAGGACGAAAATGGCCAAAGGCGACGGGATCTCAACATGTTCAATTCCGGCTGATGTTGCTGGAAACCGAGATTAAGTCTTTGAGTCGACGTCCCTTTGATCTTTAGATCATGATATTGAATAAATTTGGAAACATATATTTTTTTTCTCCATTTTTAAATATTTTCTGAGACATTGATAAGGGGTACTTGGCAGGTAAAATCCTTACAAACGTAATTTAGTCAATATTTAGTGTTATAACTTTTTTATGGATTTATTTCAACCAGTTGAATGCATAATTCAGTTTGACTGATTTGGGATTTATTACGTAATCTGTTAAGTAAACATCTGTGACATTTTAAGGAAAGAAAATGCAAGTACTCTGATTTTTTTTATCTGCAGACACATAACGCACACGTGTATGTATGTATGTATGTATGTATGTATATTTACATGCTGTATATATACATACATAAGATATATATATATATATATATATATATAATATATATATATATATATATATATGTATATATATATGTGTGTGTGTATGTGTGTGTGTGTAGATATATATATATTTACATGCTGTATATATATATATACATATATATATATATATATATATGTGTGTGTGTGTATATATATATATATATATACACACGTGTATGTGTATGTATATATGTATATGTATGTGTATATATATATGTGTGTGTGTATTTGTGCGTGCCAGTGAGTGGCAGTAATCGCTCTGGTAAAAAAATAATCTGCTGAAATGGTGTATGTCAACCATAAAAGGGTGTCTTCTGTTTCCCTTTTAGCCCGGAAGAAATGTCGCTTCAAAGGACTGACAGCCTGTTTGTAACTCATTTTTAATTGGATTTTCTTCTTCTTCTCCTGTTGTCTTGACACCTCACACCTGTTATCGTTACGTGGATGATTTATGATTTTTATTCGTTTGATGGCCATGAACAAGAAGTGCATCATGACGAACATGACGAAGAATTCTAGATGTTACAATTTCTTGCATAATTAAAAGCAACCTCTTCACCCTTGATATTTAGATAAGAGATGTCTTTCAGAATAAATGGTCCATTTCATTTCGTGTTTTGTTCGGGATTAAATATTGAAGGGGAGGGAAAGAGAGACAAATTGTGGAAATACGTAATATGTAGTGTTCCTCGTATTAGTATTTGCTTGATTTGGTTTCTGCTCTATTGGAATGGTTCATTTCGTCCTTTGGTTTTCAATATCATAAAAGGCCGGGATTTCTATATAGTTATGAAGGATATCTTGACTGGGAATGAAAATAATATAAATGTAATAATTAAAAAAAAAATATACGTCCGTGCATGTAAATTAGTATTTAGTAAAGGGGGAAATATTAGCATTTGATATAAGTTTTCATTCTTTATTGGTATTCACAGTTCAGACACTGATTTAGCATTATCTTAATGATTTTATTAAACTTTAGATCGATTGTATTAAATCTATATAAATATAAAAATTCATTGTATTTTTAATCTCGAATTTTTTATGAGAAAAGAGCAAAACTAATTTGTATGTAAAACTAAAACGAATTACATTTTTGTCTTCCATTGACCATTGTAATCGTATTCACCTAACATCAAATGTGAAAATGCTAAATATGCGTTAAACTATACCAACTTTATTTATATTCATGCTGAATGTGTACATATACAGGTACTTTTGCAGAATATATTGATCCAGTTCCAATACCTCATTATGCTGTTGTAAGCAGGAAAGATAAGACACGATTCCTTCCGTTTTAGCATTGATCTAGTGAGTTTTAATCATAGTTCTTGGAGATTTTTATTTATCTTTATTTAATAGCAGGTGTGCTGCTACGTGGAGGGATAGCCTTCATGAGAGAGAGAGAGAGAGAGGAGAGAGAGAGAGAGAGAGAGAGAGAGCTGTTATCAAATTTCATACTCATTTGATTCAAGAGACAGTTGTAAAAGATATTGCGAAATATGTTCGTATTTTCATCCTGTAAATAGAAATATTGTAATTCATTTTTAGATATTCTTTTTATTAATTTGATTTCCTTTATCAGATATGCTTCTCTTAAGTATCGCAATTAATTTTTCTTTTTTTACATTTTTTCTAGATAATAGCTTTGAAAATATTGCAATTTGATTTATATATATGGTCTTATAAATACTAAGATTTCGATTTAGACAGAAGAGAAATTATGTGGAATCTCTCCCGTATAGTTTTTGTTCTTAAATTCACTCCGGTAAACGATTACACTTCATCCACCAAATTGCTTTCTATCTTTTGAATCATTTTAGTAAAAAGGGGGAAAGCAACGTAGGCAGTAAACCAACTTCTAGTTCGGTTATTGTTAAGGGATTGTTGCAGAAAAGTAAAGCGTATGATAAATAAAGGGTTGTTCTTTCACCAAAAGTTCCTGTTTGTTGATGGGTTTAAAATCGATCAGTACCAATTTTTTAGATAGATTACATTTTTATGAAAAGTTAAGTAAACTGCAAAATGCTTCCTCGCTGGAAGTTTATTGATAGATAAACAAAGTATATTTTTGATTTGTTGTTTTGTGTAAAAGGATTTGATGGTTGCTTTTCCTCAGGTTTTTTTAATCTTATACTGTGATTGCTTGTTTTATATCAGACCTCATTTGGAATGTTTTGTCATATGCCATAGGGAACATTCATTAGGGATAATTCAGTGTAAATAAAAAGAAGTAAGATAAAGCAGACTACTGGTGCATAAAGGATGCTATCTAGTAATATATATATATATATATATATATATAAGGTGTGTACATATACAAGTATACATTATTTCTGTATTTATGTACTGTATACACACGTATGAATATATATATATACATATATATATATATAATATATATATGTATATATATATATATATATATATATAAGGTGTGTACATATACAAGTATACATTATTTTTGTATGTATGTACTGTATACACACGTATGCATATATATACATATATATACAGTATATATATATATATATATATATATACAGTATATATATATATACATACATATATATATATATATATATATAAAGGTGTATACGATTTGGAATTTTAAAATTACAACAATCGCCAAAAAGAAAACCACTGTTAAAACAAATACAGTCAGAGGAAAGAATATGCTTGAACAGGAAATTCCTTTTTGGCCAAGTAAAATAGCCCGCAAGATTGGAAATGCTTCTTCTCCAATTTAAATCATAAAGACTGGAAAGGTTGGTATCAATGGACAGGAAATTAAGTCAGCTCCTGGGTTCGTCCCTCTCCTTCCGCTTCCTTCAACGCTCTGCATCTTATATCCCTCCTGCATCCCATTCCCTATCCCACCTGTCTGCCTTCTATCCCCCCCCTCCAGGTAGTTGCAGCAACTCCAAAATAACTCCCCCTCCTTGAAGCTCCCACTAGATCTCTTTATTCAAAATTATTATTTGTCAAATGATGGAGGGACGTTGGTTAAGGAAATGGCAGAAAGTGACAGATTATTATTATTATTATTATTATTATTATTATTATTATTATTATTATTATTATTATTATTATTATTATTATTATTATTATTATTATTATTATTATGTGAGAAACCGTTTAAAATGAGAAAATGGGTGACCGTCAGGTTTGGATAAAAGTAAGGATTAAAATGGAATACATTTCACGAATAGTACTATAATCTTGATGATCCCAAACCGGTATACGAGAGGAAATATGACCCTGTGAGTAGCGCCCCTTCTTTGTAAAGTTCCAAATCCTGTGGGTAGCGCCCCTTCCTTGTAAAGTTCCAAACGTTGCACAAACTTTAAGTACGTTTTATTGGTATAGTGTAATAGGGAATGTGTTAAAATAAGACCTGAAAACCAAATAACTTGAAGTAAATCTGGAGCAGATTTTTCATCCGGAAAAATTGATTGAACTTTCTTAATTACCCTGTTAGAAAAAAAAAATGTAATTTTAATCGGAAATTCTCCGTAAAAAATATACTCATTTCAGCCGTATTTCAGTAGGCGACCGCAATTTTACCTTACTTTATTATTTTTCACGGGTTGGGGACCGTAAGTTAAGTCAATATACTCGTTTTTAAAATAGTAAAAATCCTGGAATAAATGTTGCTTGACATTTAACCGTTTTTTTACGTCAATCGTTTATGTCCCACAGCAAATAAATAGACATCCAGATCAAAGATAGATTATAAGAGAATTTGCAGAATAATATAAGTGAAAGGAGACACGTGTGAACTGAATTTCTGAGGAATGGGAGAATTTCAAGGGAGATTCTTCAGTTAGTTTATATTCTAATCAGAAGCGTCACAGGATGGTCTCACATAGGATCATCTGCATTTTCTGGAGAGAGAGAGAGAGAGAGAGAGAGAGAGAGAGAGAGAGAGAGAGAGTGTGTTTATAGAAGTTTTATTAATTTTGCATGATATTTGCAATTCTACATTTTTTTCATCTTGTGATAAATACCAATAGAAAAAAAATCATTAAGGTTTTCTTGGACTCTTTTATGCTATCCATAAACGATATAATCATAGATATATACTATGTAGATTAAAATAAACGGTTTGTTTATTGTCGGTACTTAGTAGTTTCTTGTCCTAAGCCTTTCATGAAGTTCACATTCATGTAGAAGAAACTATTCCAAACTCTATGAAATTATGGAATAAATGTTTTGTTTTCAGCTCCGTCCATTTCTGGGGAATTGATTGCAGTTACCTTTTTTATTTTTCCTGATTCACTTCCCGTCTTTTTTTTTTATTAATTCCAATACTTTATGTGCGTTTACGTGCACCCTTGCATCATGAATAAATATACTGTGCCATGGTCTTCCACTGTCTTGGGTTAGAGTTCTCTTGCTTGAGGGTATACTGTAAAAAACGGGTTCTCAGATTTTACGTTGTAGTCATCGCTACAGACACACTATTTTCTCTTGTGATTACTATCAGAAAAAAAATGTAATTTTTCGAATTAATTTTTTTTTTCATTATTCCTCTTTCGAAAAAGACGGTCTACCTTTTTCACCAGACCTATTTTTCACACATAGGCTCTCTTTCATCCCTTTCCCTATTTCCTTTCTATCTGGCATTCAGCAAACAAATTTTGAATAAGAAAAGAGTTCAGAGGGGATAATTTGGGTCTGCTGTAGCTACTACGGGGTTAGAATGCTGGAAGGATAGATGATGCTGGACTTTGGAAGAAGGGGAAGGGTGGAAAAGATCATTGGAGTTGAATTAATTTCTCCTCCATTGATGCCAACTTTTTCAGTCTTTATTATTGAAATTGGAGATGGATTATTTTCACCTTTTCATCATTCAATTGAATTAGGATTTATATTTCTGATAAAGAACGCTTGCACAAGAGTGACTATTTAGCTTGCTTTTATTTCGTATAATTCTATTACGTATACAATAACTCACTAAAGAATTTAGGTCAAATTATGAATGTTATCGCTACGGTTTTATACAAAATACGTATTATATTTCGAATTCGCTCACGAAATCAAAGAATCTCAGATTTTTAACTCTATAACTCACGTCTTTGGAACAAGAGGCATATGGGTAGGACATCCGAGAGTCCAAGATTCACTTTGTGGGCTACCAGAACAATCCCTTCTCCATAATTATTTTTTTTTCCTTTTAATCACTTTTACTCATTTCAGAAAAGGAATCAAGAATCTCTCTCTCTCTCTCTCTTTCTCTCTCTCTCTCTCTCTCTCTCTCTCTCTCTCTCTCTCTCTCTCTCTCAGACTCAATTCATGGGTAAATGACGACACTCCACATAGACTGCATAACTAGATAATCCCTTTGGAAACCCAAATTCTGCAGGAGCTGTGAACAAAACCCACTTAATTAAGGCCACAATAGAAGGCTCTGTCTCTTTATCTTTCGTGCTCCAGGGAGAATAACCCAGCAGAGTTCCAGGTGTCACATATCTCTACTTAAGGTGGCGGATGTTGCGTACTTTTTAAATACAAGGTCATACTCTTAAAGTAGATGTAGTTTTATGTGCTTAAAATATTTATTTTGTGTTCGCACACGAAGCGTTCGGTTTAAGCATTATGTTGTATAATATTTATGATTCCTTGAAATGGAGTTACTTCAGTAAAATATTTTACTTTATGATAAGCAGTATGCCTTTAAGATCAGCAGTGAATGGAAGGAGAAAAA